>NC_142928.1:32175679-32233179 GCF_046866305.1 Octopus bimaculoides
ATATACATCCAACACTTCTCTATGTATGACTGTGTGTTTTATTGTAAATTTATAATTTAGAATATTCAGAATATTAAGAAAAGATTTCTTATGGACATTGTGGTGTCTAACAGCCTAATTAACCTATGATTTTTTTTTTTTTAATAGAGGTAGATTATTTACTGAGCGGCACATTTTTCCATTGAGGGCATAATTACATCTGTGTGAAAAAGATATAAAGGTTGAGAGTATGATAATTAAGAGTGGGTATATTAAGTGTTTTTTTCTACAATTCTTACTAAACTAAATGGTTTCAATTTTTGCCACAAAGACAGTCATTTTGGGGAGGGGACGAGTCGATTACATTGACTCCAGTGTTCAACTGGTACTTATTTTATCGACCCCGAAAGGATGAAAGGCAAAGTCAACTTCGGCGGAATTCGAACTTAGAATGAAGCGGCAGACGAAATACCGCTAAGCATTTCGCCCGGCACGCTAACGATTCTTGTTTCTTTATTGCCCACTAGAGGCTAAACATAGAGGGGACAAACAAGGACAGACAAAGGGATTAAGTCGATTACATCGACTCCAGTGTGCAACTGGTACTTAATTTATCGACCCCGAAAGGATGAAAGGTAAAGTTGACCTCGGCAGATTTTGAACTCAGAACGTAGCGGCAGACTAACTACCGTTAAGCATTTCACCCAGCATGCTAACGATTCTGCCAGCTCACCGGCTTCTTACGAAACTAAATAACGACTACACTAATCTTATTGCATTGCTGAGATTTCGTTGACTTTCTTTTGTTATTTTTAGTATTGTGTGTGATTAATTCTATTTATGGTTATGATTTCAAGTATATTTATTAATTTGCATGTTGATTAGATTCATATTTCGTGTTTGACTAGATATTTTAATTTATTGTCTAATCAACCTTTATTAACAGTAATTCTTGCTTAATTTTTTTTATGATGTTGAATACTTGTACGTAAGCCATCTTCTATTTGTATAATATTTTCAGTTAGAGTTTAAGTTAATAAAAATGCTTCTCTTCGGCACGAAATGTGATTATTCTTGGTCCATACGGTTACAATATATGATTGTAACGTTATTAGAATATACAACTATAATATCGAAGATAATATATGAAATATCATTACTACAGAAACAAATAAGCAATAGGAAACATTCGTGATAAAAAAAAATGATATAATACAAGAAATAATCGAAACACATAATAAACGATTATAACACGAGTCTTGTCTCCAAAACAACAGCAACAAAAAAATGAGAAAGTAAGACTGGTATCCTGGTGTCCAGTAACAATGCATGAACTCAAAATATTCGAACGAGGAAAACACCATGGAAGCAAATGACTAATGCAAAACTCGTATGACCAATGTGATAATTAGAATAATCCTGCTGGCGAACAATGCACTTACGAATAAGGCCTCATTACAAAATGCAATATAATACAAAGCAGATGGGAAAAGATGAAAAACAAAAGTTGTAGGAGACTTCATGTATTTTCATACAATACTGAATGAAAAAATACCCATGGATTTCTTTTGATATCTTAACGCAAATCAGTGATTAAATAGCCGCGAGCAACTGACGCACTGCACACACACAGACACACACACGCACACACGCACACATGCACACACACAAACACACACACATACACACACATACACATATAAATATATACACATAAACACGGGCACACATCGCACTGTCGAAAAAATACAAGAACACTTATCAAGCACTATTGTCTCAATCCAAATCCTCAAATACATAAATGTTCATATACGCCTGAACACATACATATAAGTATACATATATATATATATATATATATGTATGTATATATACAATACATATAATATATATACTTGAATATGTGTATATATATGTATGTGCGAGTGTGATGTGCGTATGTATGTGTGAGAGCATATAATACACATAGTCTGATAGATAAAGTGACGGATAGATTTACAAAGAGACATGTAAATGTTTTAATAGATATGTGGGAACAGAGAATAATATATCTACACAGTAACATAACTGGAGATAGCAGTTAAACTGAGGAAAGAAATAATAAAAAATAGCTATAACAAAACAAGAAACCAACAAATACAAAACATACATGCTCAATAGAGAAAAAGAAAATATGGAAGAAAGCATTAGAAGAAAGAACAACTAATGATGACATATATGTCCTGAAAGGAAAATACGTTAATACTAAAGTGACTCCACCATTCGTGCTTGTTGGATGAAATCCACAAGACATGAGGTACATTATCTCGCCGTTAATATTGTAGCTGCCAGCTTCGACATCACACGCAGGAGTTGTTACCCCTGAAACCAAAGAATAGTGTGACAAAAGCATTCAATAATTCATTAATGTCACTAATCATCGCTTCTTTATCTGCTGCTGCCGTTATTGATGTTGTCTTTGTTCTTGTTATTAGTGTTGTCTTTTACTTTGCTTTTTATTATAGTTTTTGTTTTCTTTTTTTTCCTTTTTTGGTAGCTGCTAATAATTTAGTTGCTTTTATCAGTAGCTTTGACAGCATTTGTTTTAGTGGTTGGTTCCGGGATGAAAGGCGTTGCCTACGCAAGAAAGACCGTTCTGTTTAAGAAGAGGAAGAACGTGAAAAAAACGTCTCCTTAAAACTTGCTACTATGGCAGTGGTGGTCGTTATCTTCATTTTGCTGTTTTTGTGGTTGACGTTGTCGTTAATGATAATAGTTTGGTCGTTGCTGTTGATAATGATAATGAGAGAAAGAATATTGATTATGGTAATGTTGAAGCTGATGACCAAACATGATAACGACATCCATGACGATGACGACGGAGTCACTAATACTGATGATGACAATGATACCATTCGTTGATTTTTATTTAGTATGTATTATATTGAAAGAGGCACACGGTTTGCTGTTGATAGCTTTTTGATGCAGATTCTGATAATGAATATAATCATAACTACAGCTGCTGCTACTACTGATGATGAAGATGGCAACGATCACGACGAAGGGGTAAAGGAGGTGGAGAAAGAAGGGGAGGGAGAGAGACAGACAGACAGATGAAACTACATGAATAACAATGAATGAAGATCTTTAATGCCACTCACAACTGTAACAAAGTAGGAAATGATAGCCTATAACTCAAGATTTTGAAAACATTAGCTCTGAAATAAGCTGAACTTCTCTTAGGTACATAAGTTTAGTAAACTTTAAAATATACAATGAGCGCAATATTTCGTCTTATGATATCAATTTCCAGATACGTAAAAATACGTAAAAAAATTTCATTCAATATTGCATTCACTCAGTATGTAAGTATATGTATACATAGTTATTTATTTATTTATGTAACACTTAGTGAATAATCATATATCAACAGTAAAAATCGAAACAATCTTCTTTATCTTAGACACCTGAGTCATATAACAATATTCTTTTCTACTCTAGGCACAAGGCCCGAAATTTTGTTGGGGAAGGAGCCACTCGATTAGATCGATACTAGTACGCAACTGGCACCTAATTTATCGAGCACGAAAGGATGAAAGTCAAAATCAAAGTCAAAGTCGACCTCGGCGGAATTTGAACTCAGAACACGAAGACAGACAAAATACCGCTAAGCATTTCACCCGGTATGCTAACGTTTCTGGCAGCTCACCACCTTGGGTCATATAACAATATTAATCCAGTAAATCTTCCAGTGAATAACTTATGACGCTCAAAATCAAATTTTCGATGTGCAAAAGTATTTACAGGTGAATATTTTGTATTCAAAGATTATTTAGGATTAACGAGAAATGAATTTAAATGAATGTTTAATCAGCATCTACAGTGTTTCAAATATCTCGAAAAGGTTTTTGAACTCATTTCTAATCAAAACACATATGGTCTTTGAAAATTTGCGTCAGACTATGATATTACATAACATTACTGGGGGCAGTGGTTGTACTATGCCAACAATAATACGTATATTTGTTATATTAAGTAACTTTTGATATCAGACATGTCCCCAAATTAACTACCGATTAGTTTATCTATTGTCTTGACAAATAAACTATAGATCAGTCGGAAAGTACCTTTCTCTAATGCTGTTTACTAACTTTAAAAAGGTGAATGAGGATCGAAAATTGGCTCTTAAATGTTATGAATTTACCGTTTTATGGAAATTCTTAAATAAACGTACTGAAATTTATCTTTTCGTCGTGAACATCATAAATTTTGAAATACCTATTGGCAAAAAGCCGGATGCTACTTGATACAATTATTCACGCTTAAAAAAAGTTTTAAATGTCGCTTTATGCAGAGTGGATCCTTTACTTTTTGTTGTCCTATACGGTAACTACAACTTGGTGAATAATTGCTAAACTTTTAAGATAAACTTAGACATTGTATCACATAGTAAGTATATCAATACACCAAATCGTTTACTCAAATGCTATAGTTTGTGAAGTACATAAATTATATAAATGCAACACTATAAATGAATTCTTTATAAAGATTGAACACTGTAGTTTAATGAGGTGAATTCACCTTAGATTATATTAGATAAATATATGTGAGTGGAAGCCGTTCTCATGCGTTTATATATACATACCTACCTACACACACGCGTGTGCATGTTTATGTATATATATATATATATATATATATATATATATATATATATATATATGCATGTATGTATGTATGTATGTATGTGTGTGTGTATGTATGCGTGCGTTTGTGTTTATGTGTGTGTATACATATATACTTACATGCACGCACACATATATCTAATTAGCTATGTATGCATGCAGATTTCCAGTTCATAAATTCCTGGAAAGACTATGATGTGTATTGGAGATCTCAATATGTTTGGGGTACTGTTGTATTAAAGTTTACTAAGTGAAACCCATTTTCTTGATGTCAATTACTCATTAACTAATATATTTCTAATTAAATGTACTTCATTCTCAGACAGGTTTCAACATTTGTCATAATTTAAGAAGTTATATGAAGTATTTTTATGATAACGTACTTATTCTTAAATGCTATAATATGTGAAGTTAGTTCAAATTTGGCGTGACTCTCTCTTCCTTATAGGAGTATGTGGAATTAAATCGTTAACTTTGGCATTTCTCCTACTTCTATGTTTAAATGAAGATTTATGCTTGACGCAAATAAATGTAGAATTTAATACGTGGTAAACACTGAAGGGCGTTAATTGCTTTGCAACTCCTTGTCTTGAGATTAAAAACTCACTAGATATCTGTTATTTTAAACAGGAATAAGCCATTTCGATCTTAGAAGGATAAATGGTTTAACTGAAGAGAAGACAGTGAAAGGAAGCTAAGGAAAAGCTCAAATAAAGTACAGCATCAAACGCAGAAGTTGACAACCAGCTAAGAAGGAGATAAGATGATAAATTGATCCACAATCGGTAAAAAAAAAGAAAACACATCAAGATACCAACAACGAATAAAACAATATTCACGAAACTGGCTCAATAGAAATAATGAAAGAAAACGTTAGCAACAAGGGAACAATAAGGATGAACATCACGTGGATGATATAACGAACACAGAAGCAGAGAATAACTTTTGCTCGGTTATTTGGAGTGAAGAGTTTCAATATTACAATGAAGTGAACTTCTTTTGAAGTTTAAAAGAAAAGAAAATATGGTAAGACAGTGGTCAGGCTGTGGCAGGTCGGACCTGCAGCTTCCTGTAGGTGCAAGTTCCATGAGTCGGAGTAGCTGTTCCAGGGTGATTCTCACACCATCCTCCGGTGTGCAACAGCTATTCCATTAGATCTAACAGAACCATGCGGCGGATTGACTAAAAAAAGAAAAAGAAAAAGAAAAGAAACATCAGTAGATTTGAATTCTCATTTTGTAAACAGTTGTTCAATCATTGACTTCACTTTTGCTTTGTCTGGAACAACGACAGCAATCTTAGCGATGAGAAGTGTCATGAGAGCCTCTCGGAACAGTTCTTAATATGTAAATATTATGGAAGCAGAAATGAAAAGGATTATTATAATACATTAATTGGAAAATCTCTGGACTTGAATTTTCAGAGATTTAGGATAAAAATTCTCGGAAACACGCTCAACCTATAATCCGCTGTTTTTCTGACTCTATTGAAAATGAATCACCAGTATATATGAGAAAAGGAAGTGCAGTGCTCATACGGAAGGACTTAAAACTTAGAATAGATAAAAAGGGGAACTTTGTAGCCTAATACACGTCTAATATTGCTCTAGAAATTACCAACTAGTCGCAACACATTGCAAATGAATTGTTTAGTTTTATTTTTTCCTTTGACAATCCCATATGAAAGTAGAGTCTATATCGAGGAAATTGAGACAAGTAAAAAGTATCAGAATTTGGTCACAATGATGTCTGGATTGGGGAACAGAAAGTTAACAAATGCTCCTTGGCACTTACTACACTCGGAACAACACAAATATTTGCCAATCAGAAGAAATGCACCATCTCATATTCTATAAGAATATAAAGAATGACTCATTAGATTTAGAAAGAAGACTTACTGTCACCAAATCTTTGGATTATGTCCTTGCTAAATGGCATGTAATTACATTTAAACAACAGCAAATTCATCCAGCACAGGAGTAATTAAAAAAGGCATCGGAGGGGCGGTGCGTACTCTGCGTGCAGATACATTGTTTTGCAAATTACGATGCGTTGTTTACCTGTGTTTTTAATTGAAGTGAAGTTTTTGTTTCTTTTTCAAGTATCTCCATTATAGGTATTTATACTCCTGTGAAATTAAGAAATTAACTCGTAAATAAAAGAAACCCTCGAACCCATCACTGTACACACACACACACACACACACACACACACACACACACGAGAAAGCGCATTGTGACCAGCAGTATATATGAAACACCCGCACGTCTGGATGATATAGCGATAGAGTGATATATATATATATATATATATATATATATATATGTGGCCTTCCTTATATATATATATTATATATATATATATATATATATATATATATATATATAATATATATATATATATATATATATATATATATATATATATATATATATATATATATATATATATATATATATATATATATATATAAAATATATATATAAGGAAGGCCACTAAGAGGACTGCTAATTTGATAGAAGATCACATGTCATGTGTCTACTAAGTCCGAATAATTCTCAAAGGGAATTTAACGAAGTAACAAAAACGTAAAACGGGCAAGACCAGTGAAAATTACATAAAAAATACCATTATCTGTAAATATGTTTCGAAATCAATACATTCTTACCGAAAGTATCTGTTTCTCATCAGTACAGACCGTTGAGTAAATACAATTTTACAGGATCGCACACTAGTTCTACGCCACAAGAGTAGAGCACGTGTGTACGGTTCTGTTAAATCTGCTTATGTCGACTACATCGACCTTCATGCTCAACTGATACTTATGAAAAGCAAAATCAGCTGAACGTAAGACGAACGAAATGCCGCTAAGCATTTGTCCAACGTGCTAACAATCCTAGCAGCTCGCAGCCTTACTCTCTACTATAGTAACACGGCTTGGAATTTCTTGGGAGGCGCTAGTCGATTATATCGACTCCAATCCTTAACTTATACTTATTTCGTCGACCCCACGAAAACGATGAAAGACAATGTCAACATCGTGGTTATTTGAACTCAGAATATAAAGTGCTGGAACAACAACAACAACAACAATAATAACGATTTCAGGGAGGGGTAAGTCTATGACATCGACCCTAGTACTAAACCGATACTTATTTTATCGACCCCGAAAGAATGAGAGGCGAAGTCGACCACGGTGGCAATTGATCTCAGAATGTCAAGACGGCCGAAATACCGCTAAGCATTTTTCCCGTTTTGCTATCGATTCGGCCAACTCGCCACCTTAATAATAATAATCATAAAAGAACAACAAATTGCCTTTTGAGTGATATTTAGTAGTGAACCAGAAAAACGAGATTACATAAAAAAGTTTACTAGCAATAAGCAATAAAGTATTACATGATGCGATGAAGGATGTTAGGGAACAAAGACGGGCTGGTCAGAGGAACCGAATTAAGATCAAGAAGCGAATATAAAAGATTGAGCAAGAAGAAACTATAATGGCCGTACGAAAGTTACTGCAAAGGACTACAGGTCCAGAAGCAATACCCGTTGAAGAAGAGAATCAGTAGCGTTTGGATATGGAACGAAGAAACGTACTATCTGAAGAATACTTTAGTGTACCTCAAACTGAGGAGTCATCGGAAGAAATTAGCCCAGTATATATTAATCTATACGGATAAAAAGCACAACATAACAGACCAAATACCACTCTCCTATGGAAGGAGTTCAACGTGTGGGCCTTCCACGACGTAGTTACACGTGTATACCAAAATATTGTAAAGACAGTGAAAGAGAATGTGGAAAATACTAAAACCTATCATTGGAAATGAAACACAACTCTATAGACTCAAACGTAAGGGTGATAACTAATAATTATCAGTGTTCTTGGGACCACTGCAAACAAATCAATGTCCTGATGTGTAAAGCTGAAAATAATGACGACAATAATAATAATGTTTAAAAGAATAATGCTTTAATGCATGGAGAGTTTCTTTATTTAATGTTTAACTCTCTTATATAAGTACGCATAAAAAAAGCATCCTCGGATATGAGTAAACTATATATGTTTGTATCTATGTGTATCACTCTCTCTCTCTCTCTCTCTCTCTCTCTCTCTATATATATATATATATATATATATATATATATATATATACATGAGTATATACTTATATATGTATGCATATATAATATATATATATATATATATATATATATATATATATATACATATATATATGCATATATATATACATATATATATATGCGCATATATATATGTATATATATATATATATATATATATATATATATATATATATATATATATATATATATATATATATATATATATATACATATATATATATATATATATATATATACATATATATATGGACTAAAATTATTTCGCCAGTTAAAAATTAATTGCGACGCATTTTTAAATTTTCCAAGCATTGCAGTTATAAAGTATCAGAATAGATTTGTCTAAAGATTGTAGCCTGGAGGCACTAAATACAAAAGTAATATTTAGATGGCAGAGCTTCAAATTAGTAAGATTAATGGTATTTCTCAAACATCGACACTTACTTGTCTTAGTAATGAGAGGGTAATAAAATATCTGTGAATATGCCTGCCAGCAACGAGATGTGCTTGCAACGCGTTCTAAATTGTGTTAGGTTCGCTGATTTTCATATACACATGTAATAATCATTTGTTATCCGTTGTAGGTTAAATGCTTCAATAAAAATATAAAAGAACAATAGAGGAAAACAGTGATTAATAATTGGAAAAGCTGGCAGTAATCTGATACGTTAAGTTGAGAAAAATATTTTGATCGAACACTTTATAGATGAGAAAGAATATGATCGCAGACGATAGTAAATAGAACGCAATAAAAGGAATCGGTGTTGATATGCATATAAAAGTATCTGCTTTATCTTTATTACTATATCTTATGTATTGATCTATCAATCAATCTATCTATCTATCTGTATATCTATCTATCTATTAATGAATGTGTGGGTGTGTCTGTGTATGTGTGTGTGTGTGTGTGTGTGTGTGTGTGTGTGTGTGTGTGTGTGTGTGTGTGTGTGTAAGAAAAGCCGTTGGAAAACAGATTATAGCAGCGACTCCATCTAAGAATATCTGAAGAAGGAATTGTATTCCGAAATATCATCGGACTATAGATAACTAAATCACAACAGGTATATAGTCCATATTTTGTATTATAGTGCATTGTTGTACCATTCAAAACTTGTTATTCTTTACAAACAATACACAATATATATATATATATATATATATATTTTGTTTCGAGTAGACACCTTGTAGTATGCTGTCTTTCTGACTCGCATCTTTTTTTATATACATTCACACACACATATAAACATATATATATATATATTATACATATACATACACACACATACACATATATATCTAAATGTATATATATGTATATATATATGTATATGTTTATGTATATATATATATATTTATATATGTATATGTGTATATTTATATGTATATATATATATTTGTAATGTCACATTTAAATAGAGCATTGTCTTACTTAGTATAGCAAATATAATGTTTAACTAATCAGTTTGAACGATTGCCCTAAAATTATATGAGAAATTAATATTTAATATCCTTTCTAATGTCACAATGCCGGTTTTCTTCTTTCTTCTCCCTCACATACCTTAGACTATAACAGTAGAACTCATAACTTATATAACCAGACGTAGCTAGTTAAACTACTTACCTTATATATATATATATGTACAAGAATATAGAGTAAATAAAGTTTATTGATTTAGATATTATAAATATGTAACAAAAAGAAACAAAAAGTACAAAACAATAGCATAAAACTGACATTTGAAAGTAAATATAAGTAAATAGAATGGAGAGAGACTTTGACCGAGCAATAAATATTTAAAGTAGAAATGACAGATGTGGTCATAAGCTACCTGAGCAGAAGCCGGCCTGCAATTGGTCCAATGTATGTATATATATATATATATATATATATATATATATATATATATATATATATATATATATATATATACACACACATAGGGGAGTATTGTAGTTCACTTGAAGCATTGTGTATTGTTTGTAAAAAATAAAATGTTTTGAATGACACAACAATGCACGATAATACAAACAATAGACTATAATAACTGCTGTAATTTAATCATGCATAGTCTGATATGATATTTCGGAATAAAAATTCCTTCTTCAGATATCCCTAGGAATTAATGGAGTCGCTGCCATAATCGATTTTCCAACGGCTTTTCTTTTTTTTTTTCGGAAGCGTCTCAGCTATGGTCACACGAACCTCCTTCCAGAATTACTCATGAGAAATGCGTGAGGTCGGCCATGTCTCAATCTCCTGTGTGCTGGAACATCCGTAGCGCTGCTTCTAAGTTATGTGTTATACGTGCAGCTTTTTTTTTCTCTTTTTCCTTTGTTATAAACATTACATAAGCATGTTATCAAAACTGAACCTACACTCATCCTGATGTAGCTAAATAATATATTGATTACCAACCTCCAGCCTGTTGTTAATTTGGGGCCCTAGTCTGTGCATGAGTATAGCTTTCTTAATTCTTAAATTACCCAAATTTCTTTCATTAGCCTCAATTGTGACTGTTATGCTTTTGTCGGTGTTCCGGCATCTGTCTAGATGTTTTCTGAAGG
This sequence comes from Octopus bimaculoides, assembly GCF_046866305.1. Classification (NCBI taxonomy): domain Eukaryota; kingdom Metazoa; phylum Mollusca; class Cephalopoda; order Octopoda; family Octopodidae; genus Octopus; species Octopus bimaculoides. Next base: position 32,187,036 of record NC_142928.1, read on the forward strand.
AAGAGGCTCTAGTGTTCAGATGTACCTTGATGCGGCCGTGTAACGGTCTTGTTATGCTATCCACATAGAACTTGTTGCAGTTCTTACATTGTATTCTATACACAACATTTACCCGTTGTCATAAATCTGTGTCGCGGATGGGACGGTTTGTAAGTTTGCATTGATTGCTGTCCCTTCTTCGTTTCTTTGTGAGATGACTTCTCAGAGAAGGGCCAGAGTGGGCTATTTGTATGTCTAGCCCTTCTCTTCATATGGCTCTTCGGATGGCTGTAGTTATCCTCTTGCTAAAATGGGGTATTTTAAGGAAGTGTGTGATGTTGGGTTTTCTGTGTGTTCGACGTATTGATCGCCTTGGGTATTTAAACCGATTTACAATGGATCTAGGGTACCCGTTGGTTTTCAATATATCTAGGAAGCATGTAGTGTGGGTCACTTATCCCTTTGTCCTGTTGCACTTGCCCTGGATGCGTGCAAGTTCATTTCTGGCATATCCTATTTTGGCACCGAGTGGAAGTGCTGAGTTGTACTGGACAAATATATCTCTACTGGCTGCTTTCTTGTAGAATTCAATGTGGATCTCCCCTTCCTTCGTTATATTCAGTTGGAAGTTAAGTAGTAATAGTGATCCAGTGATATCGGGATGTTCTATAGTGAACTTTATGTTCATGTCTATGCTATTGAACGTCGTGAATATTCTGTCCGCCTCTTCACGGGAGGATGTGAGTATGAGGATGTCATCTACGTACCAGGTGAAGGAGGCGCATGAGCGGGTGATGTTGAGCGCTCGACTTTCCAGATGGTTCATATAAGTCATGGCTAGTAGGCCCGAGAGACTGGATCCCAAGGGGAGACCTGGTGTCTGTGTGTATATGTGGTCCTGGAAAGAGAAGTATGTGTTGTCCACTATTATTGACAAAAGTTGATATATATCAGCTGCGGTAAGTCTGAAGCATTGGATGTCGGGCGCTATTATGCAGCCAGTCAATAGCTCGACCGCCGAGTGTGCTGGCACCGTTGTGTACATTGCGACAACGTCAAGACTAAAGGCATATCTGTTTTGCCTGAGTTGGTCGAGGAGCAGTTGGAGCAGTCTTTGATGACTTCGCCGGAGTTCTTGACATGTCTAGAAAAGGTGGAGAGTATGGGTTTCTGGATGTGAGAAAGTAACCAGGATATTTTATGTAGAGGTCCTTCCACGCTGGAGAGGATGGGTTTATTCTAGATCGTGTTGCTATCCTTGTGCGTTTTAATGAGGTGATAAAATCTGGGTAATCTACTGTTCTTTGTGATGAAGTTGTTTTTGTATTTTTTATGTATATATACGTCTGTAGATGTCTGTCCATGCGATGTTAATTCGGTTCTCAATCCTGGTCGCAGTTATATTTGTCACCTCAGAATATAGCCTGTCATTGCTTATATGTTCTAGTACCGGTCTATCATATTTCATAAGAAATCATGCAGATTTCTTTTCCTTTATCTGATGGTAAGTAGACAAGGTTTTTGTTTTTTTGTTTAGTCAATGTTTTATCTTGCGCCTTGGTTAAGTTTGATGTTACTTTCTATTCCTTCCTTAAAATGTTCGTGGACGATTTTGCAATAGTAATTTTGTCCTAGACTCAAAATTCGATGTTCTGTGTAGTGTCAATTCTCTACTATGATAAAATTTCTCTTATCAACATGACCTATGTTTCCGTTTTACAATGTGAAAACATCAAACTCGTCAAATTCACCTGCAACGCAGAGCACGTCCCTCCTTTAGGAAATAAACAAACCAAACGATACATTTTCAATACCGATTAGTGTTATTTCTAATATATTTCTCCTAGTATACTACTTGTCAGATAAGATGGTCGTCATCATTAAGTCACAAAATCACTTTTACATCATCGGGAATTCTAAAGAGACCCTAAATGTTTATAAATACCTACCAGTTTACTTCAAAACCCGACTCAACCTCTTGATGACGCGTTATACGGTATAGGTCATGTTATATAAGGATAATTTGGGGAAAGTTTTATCCTTAAATCTAAAAAGTCTGCGTCTCAGCAATTGAAGTCCAAATGCCCAGGAGATCAATTTTATTTTCGATAATTTCCAGATCGATTAAAAAGAAAATACCAATCTAGGGCTTCAATCAAATGTAATTGCATGATCGTTGATCTAGATGCCTTGTGGTATTTGTTCCAGTTCTTTTCGTATTTAATTCAAATCCCACTATGGATGGTAAACTTAATTCAGCACCCAGTTTAACAGAGCCACCTGGCATCTTGGGTGCATCAAGCAGTGTGTAACCTACTCCAAACATTCATGCAACATCTACAGTTTGAGAATACCTTCCACCCACCAATCTTAGAGACTTGTGAAATATCACGAATTCTGCTTTCACTCCCGACAAAAGTACCTAAGGCAAACCAGCATTAAAACTCTTTTAATACTTCTTGCTTTATTATTTTTATTTTCAATTTGTGAAACAATTTATTACAAAACTTCCCGGAGATTCAGCAATCATTTTCATTCGCTTTAATTTTTAAATTAAAAAAAACCCAACAGAGATTTGGACGCTTATACATTTTACGGGGAAATTCTTTTCACCAAATTTCAAACATGGAATTGAAACCGATACTCTCCGAATCACAGTTTACTGCAAAATAACGTTTAACTTACAGGACTTGCCACATGATTATTTGTATGGATATCAGCAAAGAAACCCAATTAGTGTGGTGGTTTAACAAAACAATCAAAAGAATATGAAATATAATGGTTGTTCTCTATACTTATTACTAGAGACAAATTTTTTTAAGCGTGCCACCTTTAAACGAAACTATGATAACGATGTTTCAGTGAATACCATCAAATAATAGGCAATTGGAAATATAGCCACGAACATTACGGAAATTAAACAGAGTTATGTAACAAAAACTGGTCAACATATACGAATATGGAAAGGTCTAAAAAATAATGAACTTGCTTCTCATTTTGTTCGCTGAATACAATAACAATGGTAGGAAACAATGCTAATATTGGACATATTTTTATTCATATAATTTACCATATTGTATATCACGCTCTTGTTTTCAGTCCATCTCATACAAGACACGATTTTTTTCCGTATGACGTTATATAATAAAATAAAGATATGTATGCCCAACAAAGATGCATACAAACGCCACACATATGCATGTATACACAAATAAGCTAACATAAACACAGAGAATATTATATATATATATATATATATATATATATATATATATATAGACGCGTGTGTAGACACACTTACGCACACACTCACATATTCTTATACCCACATATTTATATATATATATACATCTATATACTCACACATATCACACACGCACACACACATATATAATTCTCATGTGGACTCTGTGCTAGCATGAATGCGTGTTTGATTGTTTATAAGTTACTCATCATTGTTCGATCTTTTAGATATCTTCTGGATTTTTTCTGTTTTCATACAAGTAATAGACAAATGACAAATAGATTCCGTTTACCAAACATAATGAATGTTGACCTTTATGAACTCACAACTAGCTTGGATATATATTTTTACATTTATTATATAAAATGTAGAACATACACCACGAAAACTAAACGAAAATTGTATTAGTAACGTTAAAAACATTATGTTAAATTAGATTATGTCAAATATTCTCGATTATGGAAATAACAGAACTTTTATTATTACTAGCTTGGTACCGGTCAAAATTGATGGGATTTATTTATGTTTTGATTGGAATTTTAGACTGTATTTAAATTTCAATCCACATAATGTATGTGGAATGATGGAGACGGTGACATTGGATGCTAAATACCGAACTATAGTAGGTATAGCTGGCTGTATGGTTAACAACTTTATCCGCAGCTACTTCATTTCAGGTTTGGTCACACTTGGAGATGTATTGGGCTGGTGTCCTCAACTAGTGATCTAGACTAATTAATACATTGTGGCTGAATTTAGAGGACAGAAATTTAACTTATCCCTAACTTATGTCGAAACGAATACCTTTGCAGATTTGCCTTTCAAAGAGTTATTAACATTATGTATGATATATAGATGACTATTTTAACTTAATTATGCTTTTGCTTAGCCACCGCAACCCTCTTTTTCGTTCCAAGGCGTTCGCCTCTTCGAAATGGCTGAGAATGAACTTGACTATTAAGAATAACTTGATGGTGTTTTGGATTTTTATGTAACAACTATTCTATGTTCACATAAATTTAATTAAAACAGTGATGTTTGCGGTTGAGGCAACAATACGGCAGCAGCTGCTTTGCTAAATATCTCTCGCATCGATTGCTACAGTGCCAGGTAACAATTTTAAATCGTTGGTCATATTCAATGGAAGAACACGTTGTACTTCAGAATATGTTTAGTTTTCTGACATCCAACCTATCACAGCTTCAAAGAAAATCGAAAGAAAAGTACTTTTAAATGAAACATATATTCCAAACACCAACCTATGTAAATAGAAAAAGTGAACTTATCCTCAACGTTATTTGATCCTTCTTTTACAACAAAGTTTGAACTTGACTATCAAAATATTGATCGTTCCAGTAGCATTTATTTCAAATATTACTTATGTATTTATTGATATATGTTTAGTCATATTTGGGATGAAGTGCTATTTTGGGTTTGTTGATCAAATATTGCCTGTTTCTCTTTTCCCTGTTTATAGATCTCTGACAAATAAATCACAAATATTTTGCTATTCAAGAAAAAATACTTTTATTCACGTGTTAATTTCAATAAAAATATGTCATTTACTCAATGCCTAATTGACTTTTACATCCAGTGGCGCTGCTTAAAAATGATGAGCAGAATCGAAATTCTCTAACCAGATATATACATATATATAGAGTAATATAGATATCTTATGAAAAGCCGAAGATTTGATGTCGACGGCACTAATTAGTTACGAGACAGGAACTCATAAAGTATGAAGACTGAATTGATGAAATGAACTTATAATAGTGATGTTATTATATTCTATTGAATTATGTCTTTCCGTAATATCAAATCAGACAGAATTATTTCTTTCCGTAATATTAAATCAGACACCAGTAGAGCTTCCGTTTGCAGCTTGAGCATCAATCAGTAAATATCTAATGTAATTTCAATTCATTACCCGAGTCCTTTAATTCTGCACTGTTCTGAAATGTTGCAGACTACTTTTCCATATTTATTGGTGATCAGCCACAAATCCAGCTTTTTATAAACCAAAGAATTTGTTTTCATTTGTATAGTTAAGCAAGGAGAAGTGAGCATACTCCATCAAAAATCCCGTTTTTTTTTGTTGAATAAAATAACATATTACGGCTTCACAAAAAGCTGATGCTTTCGTAATCCATAAACATGTAGCACTGTAATGTGAATTTCTACAACAGACTTCAATCTTTGGCATTTCATTGGTTAACTGGATGTCTCTTCTTTTCTCTTTTATTTTTATAATGTGTACACTAGACAGGGAACGTTGAATACAACAATCCGTGTTGTTGCTATGAATCTCTAGTATCAATGGAAATGTTTATTGTGTATGAAGAATTATATATCTTCAAATCAGGTTTCAGTATCCGTGATTCGAGTTGTGTAACTGTTTATACATAGATTAAACAAAAATCAATTTTCCTTAAACCAATCTCTATTCTATGCTGGACTTCAACTCCGCTGGCTAAAAACATTTATTATCAACATTTGAAAGTGCTGGATCTTTAGAATTAAAGAAGTTTACATACACATCAGAGAGAAAAGGAAACTGTTGTGAAGTTCCTTCAAGTGAAATTCACTGACATGGGGTTTTTCAGAGTAAATTCGGACTGTTCAAATAGTATGTCCTAAAGCAATGCCTTTTATTATTGTTGAAAGCTATAGATTAACCTCTCTAGTAAGAAATTCATCACAAAGAAAGCATGCAATTATATTAAATTGATCGTAGACTTAGTGTTGTTGGGAGTTCTCATAAATATGAGTATTAACTGAGAAGAAATGATATTTTACAGTCCATTATTAAAGGTTACCGACGGAATACAAACGAAATTTACGTATATCAAGCATTTACAGTCAAAAGGTATTACATTAAGAAATAAATCATATAAATATCACAGGCTATATTACATCGGATTTCAATCCACTGGACAATAAACTATATACTCTATCTATTTCATCAAATCTCCTTGGCTCTTTCAGTACAAAAACATTATATAAACTAAATCAGATGATATACAATGTAGCTAAGGAGGAAATATAAAATTGAAGATATAAAGTGTAATGCGTAACACTACTGAATAAAGAGTTGTTGGTTCATATCCAGTTACTAAGGCAGTAATATGTTAGTAGTACAATAAGTATCGACCAAACCTAATCATTTGTATATATGTATATATATATATATTATAGGAACAAAATTATCGAAAATAACAGTAACACAAAGCCATCTCTCAGATCAATCTATGACTACACTAAATTTTCTATTCTTTTCGAAATAACTTTCTGACCACTTCTGTTTGCACTTGGTAAAAATTTTTATGCTGATATTCAAACAATATATATGCATATGAAAATTGATGTGTATAAATTCTATATTAGAAGTAAAGTTTGTTTTTATCCACGGAGAGTATTTTCTGCGGATGGCATTCTATGTCGTTTTAACATCAATATCATGGAGTTAATATGTTTAAGCAGCTTCTAACTACATGCGTTATAATCTCGAGGGAAGAGTGACAATTGAGATTTGTACTTGCATATTGGGACTCTAAATGCCTGACTGCCCCTTTGTTTTACTGTCACTTTGCTGTTATTTTACTCTCCCTTTGCTGTTCATTTGATATTTCTTAGCTATTCTTCTGCCCGTGCTTTGCGGAAGCGTATTCTTCATGATGCGATACGATGTACGATTACAAGTCTACGATGCGTTACCCTTCCTATTAATATTATTACCCTCTTCAATTTTACGGGAAATATACCCATGAATAATCTGTTTTATGGAATGCTAAATGTCTTATTCCTAGGTTTTTGCTGAGATATGTAAGCCTTGTATATTTGAATTCATATGAGAGGCCCTCAATACGTAAGAATTTCTTAAAGAGTTCACTACCAACCCACAAGATATAATTCACATTAATTCTTTCAAGACTTGCTTGCATTTAATTTTGCTGCTAATATTTTCGGGTGCTGTCTAAGTGATATCATACGGCGTTCGTAGTCTTCTTGTACTATTCTAAAGCCAGTTTATATCTCTTCTTAGTGTCTGTCCTTATCACTTGTGCGGTGAAAATTTGCTGTGGTTCTCAGGATCTAGAGAGTTTAATATGTATGTATTTATGAAGCAAAGTGTGTTTCTATACGTTGGTATTAGTACGGATAATACAAGTGCATTTACAACTAATGTAGTTGTAAACTGAAAGCTTTAACTGCCATATCTATTTAAGTCACTTACAATACTCCTATGTTAATGTATCATTGTTCTCAGTACCTAGGTACATTTAGCATTCGTGATGCATATATATAACCCGTAATGCATATATATGTGGCTTAAAGAACAGTTTTTTTCCATTTCCAATTGTTAAATATGAATATTTCTTTTTACTTTGTTTGTACTTATTGGGTCTAGACTTCATACCTCCATCAATGAAACATCTAATTGAATACGAATTCCGGAAGGAGTTTCATGAGACCACTACTGAGACGCTTCCGAAGAAAGAAAAGCCGTTGGAAAACAGATTATAGCAGCGACTCCATCTAAGAATATCTGAAGAAGGAATTGTATTCCGAAATATCATCGGACTATTGATAACGAAATTACAACAGGTATATGGTCCATTTTTTGTATTATAGTGCATTGTTGTACCATTCAGAACTTTTTATTCTTTAGAATGCATAGGGTTTGAAAACTTGAGGTAATTTAGAAGGGCGAGTAAAATGCATTGTGACATTTATTTGCATTCTTTAAATTTTATATCAATAAAATAATTACGAGTCTAATACTGATGCCAATACGATCTAAGCTTCTCCGAATTTAGATCCCCTAATTTAGAACAAGTGTAGAACAAATGTAGAAGTGATAAATAACCTAAATTTGACATTGTGCTTGCATTAGAAATAACTAGACTCTTAAAATTAGAATTTGACTCGGGCCTATTTGCTCATTGCTTATCACGAACGGATTCATGCCAGTCCATCGCAAGTTTAACTCCCATCTGCTACAGGTAGTCATTTTCCACTGAGTTGAATAGAGAAAAATGAAATGAAATATCACGCTCAAGTGCATAATAAGCCGGCCAGTGTGGAAATCGAAACCACGACCTTACGAGAAGCAATTAAACATCTTAGACATTTGCGTAAGCGAATTCATACTAGGAAATTACTGGTATGTTTTAGAAGTCAAGGAGGAAACAGAAGCAATGTTGATCTTGGCAATATCTGAAATCAACACATAGGGGAGGAAATACTGTACTGCGTTTATACCAGCGCTCTACTACCTCAGATATTACTAACTCTTCCTAGAATAAGAAATATTTTTAAAAAACGAAATATGAATTATCTCGTTATTTCATTTGCTGAATCTTTAAGTTTATTTATTTATTTTCGTCCATGTTAATTTCTTTTTCTGCATCTTTCATAATTTTTTTTTCTCTATCTTAGAAAAGAAATAATTCTGCGAGAAGCAAGTAGTTTTCGGTTTTTTTTTTTTTTTTTTTTTTTTGCCCAAAGAGACAATTAATAAAGTTCGTAGTGAACTCGTACACTGCATAAGCTACCTTGCAGTTTCTGCTTTAGGACGGCCAATGCAAAAAGGAGAAGACAAAAATCCCAAACACCAACATCAATAAGAACAAACACAAATCCTTCACCACAAGTAATGATGATGATGATGATGATGATGATGATGATGATGATGGTGAGGGTGATGATTGTGATGATGATCTTACTTTATCATGTGCAAATCCGTGTCGAATTGCAAGTAAAGCATTTGTACTGCCGGCTGCTTGCTAACGGTCTGATATTTTATAATTGAGTTTTTTTAAAAACTCGCTCCTGCAATAATTCCCCCTTTCTGTTACTCCCTTTCTCTCTCTCTCTCTCTACCTCTCTCTCTCTATTTTTCTATTCCACACATTTTAAACTAAGCTTAAAGCTATCATGCAAATTTGATTTTATTCATAGACCAATGATCACTGCGTAATATTATTTTTGGGTTATTATTATTATTACTATTATTATTATTATTATTATTATTATTATTATTATTATTATTATTATTATTATTATTATTATTATTTTCATCTATTTTCCTTGTTGTTTTGATTTGTTTTCCATTTTCTTTCTTATTTTCTTGTTACTTATTTTTTTGCCCTTTCTGAAGGTGGGAGGAAATATATTTAATTATATTTATTTATTATTTATCTATTTATCTTGATGTTGCTTTTGGCTTTCAAAAAAAAAAAAAAAAAAATGAAAGGTACAGAAAAAAGTTATTTTCAGCTCAATGGCTTTGCGAACATGTTTGCATGCAACTCTGATATTACGCCTTCACTTTCAACGTTGCCTTCGTCATCAATATCAATGTCACTAATATTATTCCCACCATCATAACATCTTAATGATGAATATTACAACAGCAACGACAGCAACAACTTCAGCTACTGAGTGTACCCTTCCTCCTCCTCCTCCTCCTCCTCCTCCTACTACTACTACTACTACTACTACTACTACTACTACTACTACTACTACTACTCATGACACCACCAAAGACGTTTCTGCCTTGTAGAAATTTTATCAGTATGCAGAATTACGATGTAATTCCGTTTTGCACTTGGGGGAGGGTATTAACCCTTGTCTTCTGTATTAACTCTCTTCTAAATAAAATATAAAAGCACCCTTCAAATAACATGCAAATTTTTAAATGAAAAAGATATATATGTATGTACATAAACGTGTGTGTATGTATGTATGCAAGTATGTATGTATGTATGTATGTATGTGTGTATGTATGCATGCATGTATGTATGTATGTATGTATGTATGTATGTTTGTATCTATGTATTTTATGTAAGCAAGCACGTATGTATATGAAATGAAAAATTGAAAAATATAATCTTAAATGTCAGCGCGTTCTAGATGATACCATAATTGCCTTAGAAGATATATAATTTTCAATTTGATTACATTTTTCAAAAATCCTATGTTTTGGTTATATATCTCGCTTTTTCTTTCTTAAATATATATGAATTCTTAAATTTCTATTTTGTATACGCTTAACTATATAGCTTTACTCTCTGTAGAAATGGTGCTCATTTAAAGTTCCTCATTTGAAACTAAGATGATTAATTTATATATAGTATATTTACATAACGCGATACTATTGATTTCACAAAAAATTCAATATATTTCATAATGATGTATACATATATATATGTATATAATAAATACTTTAGACTAATAGGTATAAGTGTGTTAGTGTGTTTAAAAGTTGAGTAAAGCACCAGCACAGTTTGGTCTACCTGTTGTCATCCACAATCGTTACTTAATGTTATATATATATATATATATATATATATATATATATATATATATATTATCATTTAGGTCTTTCTTGAACAATAGTGGATTGTGGCTTAAGAAGCACATTTTGATCCGAAATATTCAGACATAAAAATATTCAACCATAGAACGAAACGTGATAGTGCGTCTCTTTGCCAGAGGTAGCTGTTCAAAAATTCATAACGAGAAAAATGACAAACTTCTGGCTTGGAAAAGTAGAATGTTCGCAGTGTAGTTTCAATAGAGCAAATGCATTTGACTCTAAGCCCTGCATAGAGCAGGGTACTTTCCATCGACGGGGGAAGATTCATATGGAATTATAAGCTTGGTATTCAAGTTTGATGGCGATGCAAAGTAATAAGTGAAAATAGTCTGACTTGCACTTGTTGTTAGGCACATAAGACACAGTGACGGGCTAGCGCAATAAGAATCAGCAGTGACACTGATTCTTTTCTCGTTGTTTCGTTTGTCACGCAATTATGCGTAGGTTCTGAATGTAGCAGTCGCGAGAAATGACATGTCGGAAGTAATGACTCACAAGTACTAACCACAAGTACAAAACCACAAGGCGTTCTGAATATGTACGCTGCTGGAGTGGTGGGAGAAACAAAAGCAGTGTGACCAGAAAACCCCGCTGTAACAGATGTGGCAGTAAAACCACTTCAGAACATTTTACCCTAACAATTTTGGAAGGCCAAAGGGAGAAAGTGTGAGAATGCAGTACAGAGCAGCACACCTAGCAACATCAACAGTATCTGGTACCCAAAATACCGCTTTATTTACATTATTGTTAGACGTAACGAAACTGCTAAAGAATGCCTCACCGTACACTAAGGATCGAAAGTGAACGAATAGGTGAAACTTTTGTTCGTTGCACACCGAACAATCTGATAGAGCCGTTAAATGGATTGAAGATGAGGACAGAAGGTGAACTCTATTGAGCGAGTGGGAAATTGGTTTCAGTTTCGTAGTTTATGAACAAGTAATGTTACATTCCTCAAAGGAGACTACATATCACCCTCAAAATATGGCATTCTACAAATGATACAGTTGTTACCGGTTTAAGACCACTGATGCTTTAGCTTGTATTACATATCTTCATCGTTGTTGGTAATTATTTTTCTACGGCATTTTTTGTTCCTTCACGTTATTTTTCCAGCGACGTACGAGTCACAAATGTCATACGCATCTTCTTTCTTTTAGGCGGGTAGAAACTTGTTACTTTCCACTTATTTATGTCCTCACATCAAAAATTATTTTCATTATAGAACGGCTTGTCACTTTTTTCAAACTGTTCCCAAATTTGTGAGAGGGTTTTTTTCTATAGTGGAAGAGATAAATAAAATGAAGAAAGCATTTAATGTATTCATTATTTTATTACATGTATAATATTCACTAATGTATGAATACTTAGTTTTATTATTTGCGTCAACACTAGCAAGATCAGCATCAATATAATATTTTTAAAAGATGTAAAATGTAAAATACGTACAAGTTAGAGTAATAGTCAAAAGTAATGGAGTTAATACTGTGAAATATCAGCAGAAACAGTAGAAAACGTAAAAAAACTTCAACAGCAAAAAAAAGGATATATGGATTCTCTGTACTTTCATGCATATCTGTAAGGGACTGTCGAACAAAATAGTTGATTAAGCGATGAGACACATAGACTATTACATTTTAATTTAGATCTCTTACGGAACATGGAAATTTGAAGACTTGCTTATGAGAATTTATGTGACCAGTGTCAAAGAGTTTCTGAAAGCACATCACTGACTGAAAAAGGGATTAATAATTCGATCAGATTATGTGTTATATTAATCTGAGTAGCAGGCGAAGAAAAATGTCGTATGTGCATTGGAATAAGTGAAATCTGGTGCACCTGTATATATGCAAAATATTTGTGAGCATGAATACTACGGTAATACTCGCGCCATTATACAACTGAATTGTCTAACATTACCCAGATTTGTAATAACTGTCTCGGTGTGATACATACCTTTATTTCCAACTAATGGTCACGCTACAAATGTACATATGTATCTCTGATGTCTCTTCTTGTAAAACGGGACTGCAGAGATACTTCAAACGACGGTAAGATTTTATAAGATAATTAAGATTGAAGGTCATTTGACATATATTCCAATATTCCTTCTGAGTTGAAGAAGAAAGCAAATCTAAATTTCAATCGAACAGATATAATTAAACACCTTGTAAAAATTTTCTGTTCACAAATTGCAGCAAGAAGAGAAAAATCTGCATTATTAATTGGTCATCGCTTTCATGAGATATAGAATTGAAAATCTGCGTTATTAGGGCGGTTCTTTATAATATTAAGTCGATAGTTAAACACACAAAAGTTATAAAACAGCTTCGTCAATAAATCAGAAATAATTTCCCTATACGTTACAATCCAAATCTCTTACAACTAAATGCTGACTATTCACTAAGCAGAAGAATTGCAAATCTTGAAACAAACATTACATTTGGCTTAGCAGGCGTAAATCTTTTGGCAACAAAACATTTACATTCTGTTATACAATATTAATTCTAGATGTATGCAATAAACCCATAAACACGAAAGGAAAGACATAAATTTTCTAATATTCGTTCATGTCCATGTCAAAAACAGCGGATAAGATTTAAAGAAGCCTCTTCAACAAAATGTACTTTTAATCTCACACGGTAAGCACTACTTCATAAATAAATAAAGATGATCAGAAGAGGTATTCAGCGAGTCAGCAACCAGGTGAATATTTTGATAAATCTGAAGAAAAGATTGGGTATATTCATATATATATATATATATATATATATATATATATATATATATATATATACATACATGCATATACACATCGAAGGATACATAGTTACTGATGTACACATTAATGTCTGTACTCACAGACAAATACACATATACATAGATACACAGATGTATATCTATATATCTATGTCTCTACCTATTTATCTATCACACATTGTGTGTATATATGTATATACATACAGTGTGTGGTAGGTAAGTATATACATGTATATATACATACATATATACATATATATATATATATATATATATATATATATATATATATATATATATATATGCATGTATACACATACACATATATATGTATGTGCATAAATATATAAATAAAAAATATTTGCCAAGTAAATGATGGAAGGAAATCAGAGATTATCATGGAAAGTACATTGATGATTAAAGTTCAATTAAATATAACATTTGATCACTTGTTTTCTTTATTCAAAATTCGGACAGAACTTATAGGATGACCTGATATATATAGTTGTACGTAGATTCATACTATACTGAAATACATGTTGTGTCGACGCCCCCAGACGATGAAGTAGGCTAGCCCAATACGTAGATATAGAAGAAGTCTAGACGTCGAGGTAGTTGAGTAGAGGTCATCCGAACGTGCGATATTTCATGAATAAATGTGATTGCGTGCGTGCGTGCTTCCATAGATAGATATATGCATGTGCTTATACGTATACAAGTGTCATACTGTTAGCTGCGCTATCTGAAACTTAATGCGTGTTATGCAAACACATATGCATATAAGCGCTCATACAATTTTGAGTCATGGCTATCTGCGACGTGTAGCTTTAAGAATGTTTGATTTACAAAGAACGGATAGCCATTAACTTTTTTTCAAAATACCTTACAGATATCTCTATATTGAACAACCACACTTCAGGTAATTTCTGAGAATTTATCTATAATGACAATTTCTATAATTTTAAACATAAGAGTTGGTGCTGAACAGTTCCTCACTTTAAGGATATCGTGAAAAGCCTCTATGTATGTATGTATGTATGTATGTATGTATCCTTTCAAGGAAAGTGACTGATAAAACAAGAACCAGAACGAAAATATAAGAGCAAAGTATTAGGGTCGATCTTTTTAACTACAACACTTCAAGGAGTTGCCTCCGTATAACAGCAGACCAATGACTGAAAAGAAATTAAAAGATAATGCATTGCAATGACTGTCAGAGTACAGTAATTTTCATTGCAGGTTACTATTATATTTCGTTTTCATTTGTCAACTACTTGTTAACCTCGACAAGCACGACCAAGTCTATTGTAGCTAAGTCGTTGTGATATCCTTGGTCTCATACATGCTTATAACAGTTAACATACCTGAAAAAGTAGTCTGGTGACAAGACTCAATTGAAATAAGTATCACTATAATTCGCCCGTTAGATCCCTGTTTTTGATATAAGTTACAATAGTAATTTCTTTTTAATATATCGTACTTCCTTACCAAGATATTTATACATATCTTTAAGGTAATATGCAAACATACTTAACTGTAAATGTATTTTCGATAATTATCATGGAATTCATATTTCAGAATCTTGTGACAGGCACTTCTTACAATAATCGTAACTATATTTCGGTAATACCAGCTACTTCGGGCAGAAATTAATGTTGTAATGACACGATTACTTCAAAGCCTTGTTGATAGCTGCCCATTGGTTATATAGTTGGTCAGCCAGGTCCCTTTTAGTGAAGTCGAAATACCTGACGGGGAAAAGTGCAAGAAATATGTCTTACTTAATTTTGGGCAATAATGATCCCTACTTCAACAGATATAATCAATCTAATATCCTTTTGATATGCAATCTCGATTTATCTTGCAAAAATTCAAAGCATCTTGCCATTAACGTGTACTTACATGGTCCTTTGTTCTGTAAAGTATTGAAACAAACAATATACTTCTAATTCGATTCATCTGAAAGAGACATTGTATGTGAGGGAATATGAACAAGAGGGAAACAGAGCGAGAAAGGTGTGATTAAGAACCAGAGAGAGATAAGGATTGAGAGATTTTGTAGAAAGGGAAATTGTTACGGCTATATAACGTAATAACTGAAATGTACTAAAATGTATTTAACTTTCACTTTATTTAACTTTATTCATGCCAACAAAATTAAATGATATTCAAATAACTACAAATATAACTTCAAGAATATTACTATATTAGAGAGCGCCTTTAAAAGAAGAAATAACCTAAGGACGTACTTTCTTGGCCTTAGATGCAAATAGCCCGTTCCCGTTCTTAAATGTATTTATGCTTAGTCAAAAGTAGAAGATTAATGTGTAGGTATTAGTGCGAGGAGGTGGTGAAATTACCTTTGATATAATCGACCAACAAACGACAAAATTGATATTCACTTTCGACATCTGTAAAGTGGATCATGCAGGAAATATTTGATCGAGATTTCGTTACAAAGTATTGTTCTTCCGAATGTTTCATGTGTGAGATCCGCCTAATTGATATCAAAATAAAATAAGAATAAAGAAATTAATTAGAATGTATGTATCTGTTCGGCTCAGATGAAAAAGAGCATATAGCTTACTTATAATACTGAGTGGAAACAACTGAAGATACCAAGAAAGAAGGCTGACGATTGCAGGTTGCTAGTAAAAGCATTTTAATGTTATATGCAACTTTTGACTGTGTAGCATGAAGAAATGAAGCAAATATGTTAGAGGTAGACATGTTTGTTAAGCTTGGGTCTTGTACAAAACGAGGAAAAATCGAGAGTTAAAATATTTTTAGGCCCCGAAGTAGAAGACTAATTTCTTACTCATTTCGGGAATGTTGGTACACGTCTCCAGCTGCAATTACTGTGGAGAAAATTTTCTCATATGGTATGTATATATCTTTTATCATATATCTTTATTTTTTTACTTGTTTCACTCATTTAACAGCAGCCATGCCGGGGCATCGCTTTGAAAGGTTTTAGTCCAACAAATCTAAACCAGTGTAGGTTTTTAAGCCTGGCACGTCTTCTACCGATCGCTTAGCCAAACCGCTAGATTGCGGAGACGTAAATACATCAACACTGATAGTCAGTCGGTGGGGGAAAACACAAGCATGAAGATACGCATGTGTTTATTGGCAAATGACCGTCCCAAAACATAGCAATATCTGTTTCAACACACGATTTCTCATCAGGAATCTCAGAAAACAAATTATGTATTTGTTTTTACATAAATCCACGCACATATACATGTATTTCTGTGCATGTATTTATGACTGGACGTACGTACGTATGTATTGTTTTCAGGCGTCCTATAATAAACCGATGCACAGATTCTTTACTGCAGGCTAACGAAAGATGTTAATATAAATCTCGACTATCGTTTATGTTGGTCTACTCATCGTCCAATTTTATTTCATGAGTATTGTAGTAACGTTTAGATAAAATAAAATTAGATACTGTTATGAATACGATTTCAAGCGACTGTATCATAATATGAAATAACATGAAGATTCGGAAAGTGATGTTGCATTCTCCATTCTGATGCAACGTTTCCCCCGGAGAATCTATCGTAGCAGCTTCGAACAACGCCAGGTGACTTTTGTTCATTCATGATGCATGCCTCACCTGATCTAATATGTTAATGCATTTAGATAACTTCTGTGTCAACTTCGTTTTTTCCTGTTAATTGAAGCATAGTAGATAATAAATAAAATTATTAAAGCTTAAGCGAAAGGCAAGTCAGTAATTTTCTTAAAAATAAATGTAATTTAAGACCTGGAATATTTTAAATGAGAATACCATTAATGGCAATTGAATACATGGAGGTTTCTACAGATTTTCAATATTTTAATTTTTCTGATAAAATTTCTAGGACAAATTCATATAAATGTTTCACTGAAAATACAGATTCCTAATTCGCTTTCTTATCTTTTCCTCCTTTCCTCCATTAACTGTTAGGTATGCCTTTATGTTAACTTTAATTTTATTGAGAATTTGTTATTTCTAATAGAATTTCATTAAAAATAAATGAATAGAACAGCATAAATCCCAAGTAAATTTTCTAAATATTTTATCTTATTTTTTAGTGCTTTGATATTAAATACATTAGACATAATTTTTTGTTCTCTTGGGAAATTTTTCTAAGAAAGAGGTATGTGCAATATGTTTAAATATGCGTTCCTTGCCCTAGGCTGTACATTATATCTCTAGAGGTGTCTTTCTTCCTGTATAGTGACTACGGATAAATGTGAAATATATTTGTCTGAGAATTGTCGCTTGTGAAAAGCTATTGAAATATTTTACAACACGAAATATGAAATCTATGTACTTAACCGAAATTCTGCATTGAATAAGAGAAAAAGACAAAAACAATTCAGAAAGTAAATAAAGAAATAGGTAAATAAAATAAAATAAAATAAAATAAATAAATAATGATAATACTGAAGAACACATAGTCGAATGAATTGCCACCAGAAATTATTTTTTAAAAGTCTAGTATAGATTTTATAGATCATTTTGCTAAATCGCTAGATTACGGTGACGTAAATATACCAACACCAGTTGTCAATTGGTGATGGAAAACGAATACAGACACAACTATACGCACACACACACGCATATACATACATACATACATACAGAGTAGAGAGCCCATAGGGAATGATTAGCGGTTTTTAATGCCAGGTTTACATTCCGAGTTTAAATTCCGTCGATGTCTACTTGGTTTCGGGGTCGATAAAATAAGTACCAGCAGAGCACTGATGCTGACGTACTCAACATAACCCCTACCAAACTTGCTGGCCTTGTGACATCATTTGTAGCTGTTATTATTATCATCATCCTCATCATCATCATCCTTAGAGTGACTTGTTGGCAGAGTCGCTAGTATGCTGGGCAAAATCTTCAGCGGCTTTCCTTCCGTCCCAGCCAGGTCAATTTTGCTTTTCATCTTTTCAGTATCGATAAAATGAATATCAGTCGAGCATTGGGGTTGACGTAATCGAGTAGCCCCCACGCCTTGTAATTGCTGGCCTTGTGCCCAAATTAGAAAGAATTGTATTTTTATTATAACTGCTGCTTTTATTGCGATTGCTTGTCACTTATTGTGGAAGCTCCATGAGTTCGCGTACTGTTTTTCTTATTAAAGGGTTGCATTATTCATTGTCTCATTTTGGAATTAAGTTGACCAGATATATGACGGTGTGATCAGCTGTTTTTTACTCGCCCATGACGTTAAGTTTTGAATGAAAGAATTTTTCCAAAGCAAAGCAAAAATTTTCAAAATAGATGTTACATATGCAGTTGGCCAGCGAGGCAGAAGTTAAGAAGTAATTTTAAAAGTGAAATTTTGCATGCAGTCAACACCTCCAACCATACAGTATTTCAGCCTTAGAAATAACAAGTAATAGGAGCATCACTATTAATAGCTAAATTAACAGTTACACCAACCATAGCAACAGCTACAATATATCAAACAAAGCTGCAGAGAGTACTTAAAATCAAAAGTTTGAAGAAAAAGTTCATTACCGCAACAAACACTAGACCAATAATGATCAATTACTACACGTGGCTTCAACAATAACAGAAAAACAGCAACACAAGTAGTGAAAGCCATGTTAAAAGCTTTTTTGCTGTTGCAAAACATTTACCGGACAAAAACAATAAAACAACACTTGGAATAAGAAGAAAGCAAAACATAACAGCACAGAACCAGGAAAAGACTTTTGAAGAGACAATGCAAGTAATATTTTCACATCATGCTGAACCCTACTTCAAAAGCTTCTGGAAGGTCATTGGTTTTCTGACAGGAGCCAGGTTTATTGTATTTATACGGATGTTTTCTCTCTCAGAAATCCTTATATGGAGCTCTCATCATTCTCACATAGAATCTTGGAATTTACTGTGACACAAATCAACATGAGACGGAGAATGATCAGGTTACAAATTTGGAACCCAACACCAGATCTAGATTTCTGGTGGGTGGTAAAATGTATTGTATTGGAGAGGGCAACAATTAAAACTATTCCCACCGGAAAACTGGGCTGGGATGGAGCAGGAGATTTAGATTTCAGTGAAAACTGGGATACTGAGCAGGATTCTCGACGTAATCCCCGTCGGGTAGCAATAGAAGGAAACGGTGAAGGATAGAGGGCCAAGCAGTTATAGTTTTCGAAACACCTATAACCGTGAGAATTTTCGTCCAAACAGCAAGAGAAATAGACAGTTAAAGAGAAGCCTCCGCTACTAACATCATATCAACAAGTACAGCAGTTACAATACCAACAGACACAATAAAACCTGCACACAACCTTAGTAATAGTCATTGCTTCAATGGTGCAAAGAAGACCAACAATGACATTAACAATAGAAGAAAGAATAATAAAAGAAGAAAAGAAGTACCGCCTACAGGACTTGATATATCACAATGAATAAAAAAATTAGCACGGGATGCATGAGAAATTCAGACCAGTCAAGATGTAATCGGCCACTAATATTTATTGGCTGTCCACACAGCAGCCGGTTTCAGTCCCGCTTTCGGACTAAATTGCTGTAACGTACAGTGACATCTGCTCAGTGGCTAGAGAGAATGACTACCTAACGTAACGATTCAGTATCATTTGCCCGGTCCATCAAAGATGACAACTGTCTTGTCTTCTGTATGTTCTGTCTCTCACGTAACTACAGCGCAAAGATCAGATTTTGAGTATCTCATGCGAAATAAAATACGGAAGATTTTTAACGGAAAATGCAGAAGGTGTAGTCTTGCGCGAACTAATCAGAGTGTACTATTCAGCAAAGAATATGATAGAACTTACATAACTTTTTTATTTTTTAAAATTTTTACTAATCGACTTATCCATCTCTGATAAAGCAGAGTCAAGTATGTTTTCTTTAATATTGTTGGGAATTCGACCAATCAATTAATTTGAAAGAACAAAATAAAAGTTGAAAACTCGTGTATAACACAGAAATCCATCTACGATATGATAGAAATTGGACGGAAATTCTAAAAACCAGGTTTGTAGATAATGATGTTTTGAGAATCAGTAGGTTTGTTAGCAACGCTGAAAAGTGAAAATATTCGTTTATGTCTTAGTTTAATTGACGTGTCATTGCTCATGAATTTTGTACAAAGCCTTCGTGACTGATAACGAATAGATGTACTCTATAACCGATACTTATGTATAAAGAAGTGCACCAAAATATCAATCTAAGCTGTTTTCCGACTGGTAATACATCTTCTAATGTTTACAACATAGTGGATACTGGAAAAGACTTGATCTTAAACCTATCGGTCGGTGCAGTTAGGTCGAAACGTTTTGATTTCTATACAGGAAGTGTCGGTATGAGATGATTAAATGCATTGGGAGTTGTTATTGTGTATTAAAGAATCCAGCCTCGATAGATTCAAGGAGAACGAAATCGATTTTAATAATTCACCTGACGAAACTGCGGTAAATCCTAATCTAGAAATATCTCTTCAACTTGATTTTAGGTATTTATTTATTTGGCTCATCGGCCAGCATTACGCCATTTTTAAATAAGCGCATGCATAACAGTAGCGATGTAAGTGATGTTAAAATCGTGATGCTTACTTCACACTCAATAAATAGTTGTAAACACTTTATTCTCAATATGCAAATGCGATAGTCAATGAAAGCATTTACTACTTCAACATACAATAACAACGACATTGTTTTGGAAACTGTTCTAAAGGACAAAAAGGAAAGAAAACGTCTGTAAGTGAAAGAAAAATAAACAATTACCGTTAGAAGTAATGGTGGAAAAAATACTTTTATATTTAAACATTGACGCTTCTTAACGATATATGCTTGCTGTAGGCTAAAATTTAATAAATGATTCAACAGACATGTGTCTTGTAGCAACGTTTCAATGCAGATGAGAGGACGTAGTTCAAGACGAAGAAGTAATCGAGAAAGATGAAGTAGAATAAGTCGCAGAATGACACCTACGACAACAATCGCTTCAGAAAGATAATAGTGATAACAACAACGACGGCAATAATAATAATAATAATAATAATAATAATAATAATAATAATAATGATAATAATAATGATAATAATAATGAAGTTGCACGTATTTTGCAATTTCCAATTCCGGTATTACTAAATCGGAAATGAGCAAACTAAGTGTGCCTCTGAGGAACATGGCTGCTACAGATAAAATAAATTTTCCATTTAAATTGATTTCAGCTTAAACTTAAAACAAATGTTCGTACGGTCTCACCTCCAGATGATTATGCTCGGAATAGATAATTCACACACACACACACACACACACACACACACACACACTCTCTCTCTCTCTCTCTCTCTCTCTCTCTCTCTCTTCTCTCTCTCTCTCTCTCTCTCTCTTCTCTCTCTCTCTCTCTCTCTCTCTCTCTCTCTCTCTCTCTCTCTCTCTCTCTCTCTTTACTCTGAACAATAAAGATAAAACTTTGCCTTTCGGGCTCTTTTCACTAGAAATGGACTTCATACATTCTAAAACAGTTTTATTTCTATTCCTGCTTGTCACTTCTGTTCTTCTTCTTCTTCTTCTTCTTCTTCTTCTTCTTCTTCTTCTACTATTACTACTATTACTACAACGATGACGACGACCACAACCATCACCACTACCACCACAAGCACCACCACCACAAGCACCACCAGCATCACCACTATACTACTACTACTACTACTACTACTACTACTACTACTACTACTACTGCTACTACTACTACAATTTCATATATGCACAACAGATTAGACTGCTGGAAAAAATTCCTAACATTGGGCTACAACAAGTAACCCCTGATTTGGCAGATTCTACGAGAGCCTGCTGTCAGAGGTTTCACAGGGTCTCTTTCTGCACATTATAAGCTTTGTTATTTTATTATTAATTATCGTGGAAGACATTCAACATCCAAGTACCAATCTCAACATCCTAGCTGTCCCCAGCAGGGCGGCGAGCTGACAGAATCATTAGCACGCCGGACAAATGCTGAGTAGCCTTTGGCCCATCTTTACGTTCAGAGTTCAAATTACGTCGAGGCCAACTTTGTCTTCATCATTTCGGGGTCGATAAACACCGGTGAAACACTGGAGCCGATCTAATCGACTTATCTCCTCCTCGCCAAATTTAAGGCCTTTAGTAGAAAGGATTATTATTATTATTATTATTATTATTATTATTATTATTATTATTATTATTATTATCATTATTATCATTATTACTATTACTACTACTACTACTACTACTACTACTACTACTACTACTACTACTACTACTACTACTATCATTATTATTATTCAGGAGTCTTATTTTCATAAAGTGCTTTCACTCTGCATTACCGAGCGCGACTCTGTGTGCCTTGGGTACGTGCTGTGGTTTGCTGTGATGCTCTTATGGTTATTGTATTGAAAGTGTTTTACATAGGATGCGTGCAGTGCCTAGTAGTGCTATTTTCTGTATGTTATATATATTTGTTAGTACTGGTATTTTTGTTATGTATTTGTCTGAATATTTTTTATCCTACCTAAGCTTTGGTCTTGAGCAGCTAATATGAAACCTTCACTCTCTGCTTTTAGCCCTGAGCTTCATAACCATTCGTGCGTGTTTTTCTGGTCGATTTCAGCTTGTTTGCTACGGGCCACATACTTGCCATGAAAAGGTTTCTGTTCCCGTCTGCTAGCTAATGTTTCATGTGCTTTTGTCTTTGCAATTAATTTTATTTTCTTTGCAGCAGCAGTTGGCGCATTTCCGTCAACCTGATCAAGCTAGTGAGTATCTAAGAGTTCGGTAGCGAATTTTTGGCTCTCTTTCAGAATAGAGTGAAGTTTTTCTGTCTTTTATGTTTTTGAACAAGTTTTAGTATCCAATCGCTGGTTGTTTCAAGGTATTTGGCCAGTCCGATTGTGGTGGTTTTGTACGTAAGTTCAAGCTGGATCAAGCCTCCACCTCCCTGAGCTCTGGGAAGGTAAAGACGATCCACGTCTGCCTTTGAATGGTGCATTTTATTACAAGTCAGTAGCTTGCGGATTTTGCTATCAATTTTCATTATTTCACTGATATTCCAGTTAAACACATTGAAGCTATAAAGAACAGCTGGGACTGCTAAGGAATTTATGGCTAACGTCTTATTATATGCATTCAGCTCAGACTTCAGAACTGCTCGAACTCTTCTATAGCATTCCCTCCTAACCTTTGCTTGCATGCTGGATACCAGAGCCTTCATTTATTCCTAGGTATTTATAGGTATTATTATTATTATTATTATTATTATTATTATTATTATTATTATTATTATTATTATTATTATTATTATTAGTGGAAATTAAAAGAAGAGTGCCATTGTTATCTAGTGAACGATACTTCGGCATCTTGTGTGTCTTCAACTAGTTCAAAAAATAAATTTGTCATTCTACTTCATTTTGGTTAATATAGAAAGGATTGAGGTAACTTCTCCTGAAGATATAGAGTCAAAATTAAAAGAGTGCCATTCTTATCTAGTGAACGACACACAAGATGTCGAAATATCGTACACTAGATAACAACGGCACTCTTCTTTTAATTTTTCTATAGGCAGAATATTTTAGGATCTGAGGTAATATTCACATTTTTGTCAGTAGATAAGTTATGATATGAAGAACATTTGGCTGTTATATCTGGCTCATCGAGCAAAAACATAAAAACTTCCTAGTTGACTTCATAGGTTGTTGATATTTTCTTATTTTGCATATAGGCTGTATAAGAAAGAAAAACATGAAGATTCTTCTTGTAATTGGAGATGTCGAGTTCGTTTATTACATTA
Organism: Octopus bimaculoides; assembly: GCF_046866305.1. NCBI lineage: Eukaryota > Metazoa > Mollusca > Cephalopoda > Octopoda > Octopodidae > Octopus > Octopus bimaculoides. The sequence goes on from NC_142928.1 coordinate 32,211,210, forward strand.
AGTTACAGTCGTAGCCAACTCCATAGATCTGAAGGTAAAATGGAATATACAACCATATATTAGAGGAAATGTTGCTAAAAATTATGTTCGACATTTCAGATTGAAATCCTTTAACGCATTCTAATAGAAACGTAGCTGACAAGAGGAGAGGGATGGATCTAGAAAGGGACTCTTATATTAAACACAATTTTCTTTAATACTTATAAAAGAAAAGGCATATAAGTGGATAAAACGACACAATTACAGAGAAATCAACTCGTAAATATATAATGAAAACAATGACAGAGCAAGCAAATGTAGTGCGTGCGTTGAATACATGTAAAATAGATTGCAACCAAATTTCTGTGGAAGTTTCTCAGCACAAGATTAACTGTAAGTTTTTCAGTTCAGAAAATCATTTACGAATTTAACTATAATTGATGTAACTTTTAGTCTCTCAGGCTAAATGTTTACACATATTCAGTACATTCGTGCGTATAAATGTACATACATACATACATACATACATACATACATACTTACACACATACATACATACATACATACACACATACATACATACATACATACATGCATACATACACACATACATATATACATACATACATGCATTCATATATATGTGTAGATAGATAGACATGTATGTACATGTATATGAAGAGGCAAATATGTGACTATACACACACACACACACACACACACACATATATATATATATATATATATATATATACATAAATATAAATACACATATACATATATACACACATACATATACAAATATAAGTACACTCATGCACAGAGATATGCGCAAACACACGCACTCTCCCAAACACATGAACACGCGCGCACACACACACGTATATGTTATAGTTATATATATATATATAAGTGTATATGTCTTTGTGTGTATATATATATATTCATATATATATATATATATATATATATATATATATATATATATATATATATTTATATAATCATATATATATATAAATATATTCATCCCTATATTTATATTCATATATATATATACATATATTTATTCATATATACATGGATATGTATAAATTTATATATATATATATATATAAATACAAGGAGGTACGAAGCATATGTATTAACAGCAAAATTGTTGTAATCATCTTAGAATGTAATGAAAATGTTCTCGACACAGCTGATCTTTAATAATGAGAATTGTCAATAGAATAACCATACGTAGTTTTAATCTATATTATACGTTACATTACATGAGTACCACATGTGTTTTTGTGATTGTTATCAAATATTAATCGCTTGTTCAAAGATAGTTTTAAAACTCTTGCATCTACATTAGTGTATTTAAATAATATTAATTTTCCTCACAAAAGATCGACTCAAATGCAATCGTTTCAATATTGGTGAGCACAACGCATTCGGAGAATATATCTTGAAGCATATGGTTCATTCTTTTCTTTTATTCAAAAGTGTTTGCTGCGGATACTGAAAATGATATGCAAGGAAAGATGATGAAAAAATATGTATGCAACTTGTCCATAAATTTTCCTTACAACATCAAAAATTTATGGTATTTTATTGTGTTCCGTATAACCAGTGGAACCAGCTTAAAGTGTTCCCATGTTTCTAATAAAACTTTGCCAATTAACTTTGCTGAGTTCTCTTTATTATGCAATTTTCAATGAAAGTTAGTCAAATAAAGTAGAGTTTGAACCAAAACCCCAAGGAGAGGTGAGTACATTCCACTTTACCGATAGAATCATCAATATTGTTGTTGTTGTTGTTGGCATTCCGTCGCTTACGACGTCGAGGGTTTCAGTCGATCCGATCAACGGAACAGCCTGCTCGTGAAATTAACGTGTACCCATAACGTAGTTCTCGGGGATATTCAGCGTGACAAGGCTGGCCCTTTGAATTACAGGCACAACAGAAACAAGAAGGAAGAGTGAGAGAAAGTTGTGGTGGAAGAGTACAGCAGGGTTTGCCACCATCCCCTTCTTCGTGGAGCTTTTAGGTGTTTTCGCTCAATAAACACTCACAACGCCCGGTCTGGGAATCGAAACCACGATCCTATGACCACGAGTCCGCTGCCCTAACCACTGGGCCATTGCGCCTCCACAGAATAATCAATATAGATGCATTAAAAAATCACAACATTTAAATGTTATTCCGTGGATACTGTCTCAGTTTAAAATTGAAGTTACTTTCTCCCTGATAATTAGCCTATAGATTACATTATTCATGTTTTGAAAGGGACATAACTGATGAAAATAAAATACCAAAGATACGTTTTGCACATGAAAATTTTAACATATTGAAATATTATAATGAAGACATTGGAGAGCTATTAAAGAGTACGTCCGTCTGCTAGAATTAGCAACCAGACTCCATTCAGATTTACCATACCGTTTTACACAAATCAAATAAACTTTACTGGTTAACGTAGTCCAAAAGACACTTTAAAATGCAGGATGGCCGTTGTTTGAATGCCTTGATGGTCTGAAATTCAACAACAGAAAGAGCAATAATAAGTACAGCAGCTGCAGTAGTAGTCGTTGTCGATGTCATCGTTGTCATCGTCATAGTACTCGTACTCGTAGTAGTATCATTTTATATTAAAGGAGTGTCACACTAAGGGTGACTGAAGAATATCTTATCAATGGGTTCAACTTTCATTAACTACATTTAAGTCATAAAAGACAATTAGGAATACACAAAATTAGTGGTACAGTAGCTTAGATCAAACATAAGATGTTGGGTTTACTCATACACATAATAGACAGATGTATTTCTAAACTGTATCCATAAAATTCAGTTTGATATTCATGCACGAAATCTCTTTAAAAATATATTTATTCATCTCATATGAATTAGTTTTTAGATATATGGTATAACAAAATGGATTGATTTTAACTGGCAATACATGTATACATTCACAACTACAAAATAAAGAAAACAAATCAATAATAGATTTTTGAGATCGATAAGTCATAACGATGTCTACAGCATTCGACATATAATCTAACACTTAGTGTCATAGGAACTGGAAGAAACGATTATAAATTCTTTTTTGTCTCTCGATCATTAACATAGCGATGCGTCTGCGATGCCAGTTGTAATACAATTATTCTCTCTGCAATTCTTATTTCAGGCAGCAAGAACACGTTTTTATAGAATATTATAATTATTTAACGTATTCGATGCTTCCACTTAGCATTAATTCTTACTTATTCCTCTCCCTCTCTTCCCTCTTTTCCTTTCTTACTATCTATCTATTTGTCTGTCTGGCTCACTCTTCTAGCAATGATTACTATTCTTTAGACATTAACCAACAATTCCTCCTACTACCAGAGAGTCAAGTTCCTTACATAAATGTTATCTTCATTCAACTACCACTGGGTAGATGGTATATTGCCCACCAGTAAAAACGATTTCAAATTCCTGCATCCCACTGACATATCTAGTAAATAATCTTTGTTATCGATGTTTCTGTTACTGAAGCTTCGCCGGACAATAGGACACACGAATTCTTTATTTTCTTTTGCTCAGCCCTTACCTTTGGCAATGTAAGCAGTAGATTCCCCAAGAGATCATCTTCAGTTACAAAGAATGCGAGCCAATCTGCATCTGTTATTTTGTAGATCTGAGATAACATGCTTCCAGGCGTGTCCAGCTTTTATGTAATACTGTATTCCCAATGCTATATGACATTAATTTTCTGAACATTTTGTTTTTCAGTCATCTCTGTACTTAATGTATTGCAGCTGTTCTAAACAAGAGACAGAATCCCCAAGCTATAAGTACTGATTTCTGCATCAAAGACACTGGATTAATAACCAGAAGCATTATTGTAATAGTGTATTTCATTCTTCCGTTTTGCTCTAAATTATAGCAACATTTTCTCCGGATTTTCTCATTAGAAGAACAGAGAAGGACATCTGGAGGAAAGTTAAAAAGATTTTCAGTAAGCGAACATTCATTTCGCCATCTATATACACTATATACTTTGTATGCTTCTATTTAAACGCATGTTCACATGACGTTTAGCTTTACATAGTGGCATTGTATGCTATTATTGGTGCTGACAAGGTGCATTAAGTTTGATGAGTCATTGTTATGAGTTCCAATCCACTGCGTTGGATTACTACAGAATGCAGTGGGCAGCATTTTATGTTGTGAAAAGAAGAAATTATAATTTATCAAAGGAGAAATTATAAAAATGATAAAATGCTCGATTACACTAGGATTTGTTTCGATTTATGGATAAAACGAATAGACTGCATTTTACTACTAATAATTCTGAATCTAAAACTGTGATTGCCAAGAACTTGCTAATTTGTGACTAAATAGCCGCTTTCAAACACTCTGTCTCTATCTTGTCTTGCCTCATCTCACTTTACACATTCTACATATGCACATAAATATATACACATTTATTCACACACATACACACACAATGGACAGGTTGCTAGACAGAGGCGGGGATACAAACGCAGAGATAGTTAAGTAGACATAATATTTCATAGATTGATACGCGCATGTACGTGTGTATGTGTGTGCGTGTGTATGGAATCGCAGATGCACCCCTGATGTTCCGGTCAATTGAAGAGTTATCTCTCTTTATTCGGTTCGATTTGTCAATATATTCTTTTACTTTCTTTTACTTCTCTCAGACGTTAGACTGCAGCCATGCTGGAGCACCGTCTTGAAGGGTTTTAGTAGAGTAAGTCGACTCACGGGCTTATTTTTTAAAGCCCAATACTTATTCTATCGGTCTCTTTGGTCGAATGGCTAGGTTACGGAGACGTAAACAAACACACCAATGCGAGTTGTAAAGTGGTGATGGGGACAAGCACAAAAAGACACGTATATACATACACACACGCACACACACACACATATATATAATCAAAATAAGCAACAGGATATCAAGAGGTGATGCAGTACCACCGTTTCAAGCAGCTCCGTTAAAATTGCACAATGCAATCATTACATCAATTTCAATGCAGGGCTATCCTCAGCTGCATAAATAAATAGAATTTTTTAAACAGTTGGTCATATTAATATAATTTTACTCAAATTCTCTTATAGAGCAAGAAGAGGGATAAAGTCCATGTTGCTACTAATGTGATTCAGAACATACTACACTTCGAAGAACTGTATGAAGTTTAATAGGGTCATAACTTATAAATGATTTTAGTTCGCTTTTAATTTATTAGTCTGTTTTTTTTTTTTTTATCAGCAACCAAATCTAAGGCTAGAGTACAGTGTGTGTTTAGAATGGGTAGAGAGAGAGTGAGTTGACTGTTTATAGTTGGGTATGGTCATAAATATTGTCAGGATTTAGAAAACGTATAAGTAAGTGTCTATAAAGGACGCTGGGTATATATATATACGACGGGCTTCTTTCAGTTTTCGTTTACTAAATCCACTCAGAAGACTTTTGTCGCCTCGAAGCTATGACAGAAGAAATTTGCCCAAAGTGCCACGCATTGAAACTGAACCAGGAGCCATGTGGTTGGGAAGCAAGCTTCTTACCACACAATACTCAGAATATTATTTGAAACTTTGGCACAAGGACAGCAATTTCGAGAACGAGGCTAAATCGATCACAGAGACCTCAGTGCTCAACTGGTACTTATTTTATCGACTACAAAAGATTGAAAAGCATAATCAATCTCGGTGAAACATGAACTCAGATCGTAAAGACGGACAAAATGCCGATAAGCATTTCTAAAGATAAGCATTTCTAAAGATAAGCATTTCTAAAGATAAGCATTTCTAAAGATAAGCATTTCTAAAGATAAGCATTTCTAAAGATAAGCATTTCTAAAGATAAGCATTTCTAACCGGCTTTCTAACGATTCTGTCAGCTCGCTGCCTTATACTCAGCATGCACATTCTTTTCTGCTCTAGGTGCAAGACCCGAAATTTTTGGGGAGGGGCCAATCGATTAGATCAACCTCAGTACGCAATTGGTACTTAATTTTATCGACCCCGAAAGGATGAAAGGCAAAGTCGACCTCGGCGGAGTTTGAACTGAGAACATAACGGCAGACGAAATACTGCTAAGCATTTCGTCCGGCATGCTAACGTTTCTTATTCCTTTATTGCCCACAAGGGGCTAAGCATAGAGGGGACGGACCAGGACAGACAAAGGGATTAAGTGGATTATATCGAGCCCAGTGCGTAACTGGTACTTAATTTTATCGACCCCGAATGGATGAAAGGCAGGGTATGAACATCACAGCTATGAGATATCTCTAATCCATCGTCACGGTATAGTTTAATGTCATGAAAAGAGAAATGTCATCTTAGCATATCTAATATAAAGAGACGTAAAGAGTGCGTGTGCGTGTGCGCGCGCCGAAATATGTGTGTGTGCCAAAATATGTGTGTGTGTGTACGTTTGAATGTGTGTAACCTAATGAATTATTAGAAGATTGTAAGAGGGAGTACTGAATTATATTCTTAATCGAGTAATAAATACTATAAAAAGGTAAACACACTTTGGAGGAATTTTGTGATATTTGGTATAGTATCTTTCAATATAGAAGGGGATGAGGACAATTGGTGAAGTTAGAGACCAAAATATTGTGTTAAGTTTCGTAGTATGTTTCCTTCACAAACGCAAACACGTACACATACACACAAACACACACACACGCACACTACGCAAGCACATACGCACTCATGGACTCGCGCAAACACACACGTATATATTTAGTCTACGATATTTAATTTCGCACATATCGATGAAAGCTTATATATGTGTGTGTTTGTGTTTGTGTGTTTGTGTGTGTGTTTGTATGTATTGTATGTATGATTAAGTGTATAGAATTAAGCATACGTACGAATATGTATCTACAACTATAATTGTATGGGAGAGGAGAGATATGCATAGACTATTTACACACATCATATATATATTATACATACATATATATATATATATATATATATATATATATATATATATATATATATATATATATATATATATATGTATATAAATATGTGTGTGTGCACATACATACATATATATATATATATATATATATATATATATATATATATACATACATATATATATATATGTATACATACATATACATATATATACATAAATACACACACACATATATATATAATATATATATTTATATACCATACATACACACACACACACACATACACACACACACACACACACACACACACACATATACATATATCTTTACACCTGCAGCCAAATGTACTATTTACTCGTGGAAACGTTCATCATCCACCAAGTCATACCCTGTCCCGGAACTTAAAGCTAATTCGTTAATTATTCTCAATTTATGTGATTCACGTTTCTTCCATACTGGAAAATTGCTTGAGGCATAATCTTCCGTAAAACCGCGTTAATAAGTGAGTTCAACCATATTGTAATTTCTGGCAATTCACAAGAAGCATATATTTTTAATCAGCAATACTTGTTAGCATTTTTTCATACAATAAACTAATGAATGACACTTTCTTAACTAAAACTTGAATAGAATCCTATAACATAGATTTTGCGCTCATTGAACCTCTGGTTTCCGACAAGATTGTACAGTTTGAGAAGGAACAGTTAAATTAAGAGCATACCTTCTCTACACAAGCACACACACACACACAGATATATATATATATATATATATAATTTCTCTGAAACAAATGTTTCTACTTGATGAAAAGATTCGTTGTAACGTAAAAACAACTAAGCTATTACTTTATCCATGTCAAAAATACAATGTCCTTGATAAAAAGAATGTAAGAGTTATGTACTGGTTTGTAATGAATAAAAGTTAACTACTATTGAAATAAAATGAACATTTCAAATAAATAAGTTTTGTCAGAGAAAGAACAACTGTTTGTTATTTTGTACTTGTGTATGTAAGTAAAATACAAGCGTATTCACAAAGAGAATCGGCATTTGAAAATAAATAAGAAGGCACTTGAATTAATGTTAAATAACGTTTGAAAATGTTTAAAATAATAGATTTTATATTCACACACGCACGCACACACACACACACACACACACACACACACACACACACACACACACACACATACACACACACACACACACACACACATACATTTATATATACGGTCAGGGGAGGGGGCTAATTTTTCCACATTCTGATTATTAGATGTCTGTCTCGATGTCGTCAGCTATATATAATAACATACCTTCCCCATTAAAGAGCCATTTCATTCAAATAGCGTTATATGTTATTCTGCCACTTAGCCCCGGATGCATGGTTACTTATAGCAGAAATAGATGTAAGCTCATGAGAGTAATTTCGTTATATCTGCTCTTTTTCACACACACACACACACACACACACACACACACACACACACACACACACACACACACACACACACACACACATGCACACACACGCATACATATGCACACACATGCATATCCACATGCACATATGTATATAAATGGATTCGACCCCCCTTTGGACAAGTTTGGTAAGTGCATTCACTATACTGAAGAGTCGACTCAAGACGTGAAAAGAAACTAATAAAGGGATGGGTATCGTGTAGATAAAAACATCGGACGAATTACACCTGTGTCAAACTTCATAATAGACCGTGCTAATTATATTTTGTTAGAATACTCAGTCATTTGAACCTATAATTCAATTAGATGGCCGTCTTGGGCCTCGATAATAACTCAAAGAAGGATGCAAGGTGTGCGCCAATAAACCAGAAAATAAACACGCCTGCTGTGTATACAAAACGCACTTTGTTTTCCCAAGCGAAGGAACTATGGAAATAGTGTAATTCCTTTGTCGCAGATACTCAAACAAAATGAAATGTCCACTGATTTTTATTCGTCCATGTGCTAAAAAAAAAAAGGCACAAAATATTATCATGCAAAGAAGTCATTGTGATATAGGTTTCACTCTCAACATCATTGAATATTTGAAATTTCCAGCAAACAATAAGAAGGCAAAGTTATAGTCGAAGTCAACCTCGGCAGAAATAGAACTCAAAACATAAAGATAGACGAAATACCGCTAAATCATTTCGCCCGGCGTGTTAACGTTTCTGCCAGCTCGCCACCTTATCCATATTTTTTTATGCTGAAAACATGTATTCTGATGAGCGAGGTAGCCCGGAATCCGCAGACCGAGCCTTACTGATGATGGATAAGTAAATAACCAAAACTAGCCGGTCAATCTAGAGAATACTCGGTTGGGTGTTCGAAGCGATTGCAGACGCAATCAAAATGCATGCTGTGTATTGTAACAGCATTGATGCATTTCATCTCCTATTTCTAGCAATGTGGGTGACTTGACACCCTTAGTCACGCTTAGTTGACGACTATAATTTTCCTTGACGGTATTACATTGCAAATAACAGTTTATATTTATACATACACACATATGTATATATATATATATATATATATATATATATATATATATATATATATATATATATATATATATATATATATATATATATATATATATATATATATATATATGTATATATATATATATATACACACATATATATATGGAGAGAGAGAGAGATTAAATTGGAGTAGTTTTAGTGGAGCAGTGTGTGATATTAGAGATTTGTTATGTAAGGGTGGAACAATGCGAGATATTATAAAGTAAACCACAAAAAGTAAAAAAAAACGAAAACAAAGTTGCAGTTTTACCTATATTTCGGAGCTATGGTGCCTTCATCAGGACATCTGTTCTTGTAGTTTACTTTGTATCTTCTCGTATTGTTCCAGCCTTACTCAACATGTCTCTTTAAAATATATGCGTATTCTATCTCACTCTTTCTCTCTCAAACTTTTATATATATATATATGTATGTATATACATATAAATAGACATACATATGTATATATATAAATATATACACGTATATCTATATATATATATATATATATATATATATATATATATATATATATATATTCAAAGTGCACATGTGTCATGGCAAAGAATGGCATCACTAAAGAAGGATAAAACAAAAGAATAAGGAATGAAATTTTAATAAATATAGGATAAACAAATTAGAAACAACTAGATAATTTGGCATTTAATTCAATATATACTATCACGAAATGTTTAATTAATTATCCTTCTTTGTCGTCAAAAGGTATAAGTAGTAAAAAAAATATCAAAATTAAAGTCAATAAAAACAATAAAACAACATTCTCAATTTGAAACGAGAATTCGTTTAAATAATAAAGTATAATAAGAAAAATAAACCGAGTAAAAAAAATCAATGTATTTTGTTTTGTTTGAAGTCTCCGGTTTTGTTTGGTTATTTTTCAAGTATTTGTAGTGTGAAGTAATTGTCTTTAAACAGCGAGGGAATTACCCTATAAATAATTTGGGATGCTTTTCGAAGGAAAGTTTTCAATGGCAACTGATAGTTTGCATTTCCTTACTCTTATCTCATCTAAATATATAGTTTCTCATAACTCTAACTAAATTTATCTTTTTAAATATCAACAGCTTCAAAGAAAATGTTTAACATTAATCGAATGCTGTTATGAATAGTTAAAAAAAAGCAATCTTCGAGCCTCATAAACTCATGCATAGAATCAATTTCGTCTAGTTATTCATTATTTCATCTCCAATTCAATTTAGGTTCTTTTATTTCTACTAGAAATCGTTCACTTAGTGATGAGAAAGAGTTAAAAGAAAAACAACTTCTTTTACATTAATATTTCATTTTGTGGAAAATACATCCTGATAAAACTTTATATGTGTATTTTTGCGATACATTTTAAACTAAGCACCGTTTGTGCAAAGAATAATTCTTTCACAGAAATAACAAGATTTTTTTTGGCATCCAACAGATCGACGTTGTAACAAAAATATTTTTTCTTGCGTAGAGCCTTTTATAAATTAGCAATTAACATCACCTGTTGATGTAGTTATTCTAATAACCTCTCTCAAAGCGTTTTTCGGAGTTATTTTTTCTCTTGAGCCATTTTCAATTTTTTATTGAAGTCAATAAATTGAATTTAAAAATTACTAAATTGGAGTTAAAACGTAATTATGCTGTTTTGCATAGTAGAGAGGTCTAAGCATGCCACTAGCAATCTGAGTGTATGATCCGGTTTCATTATTCGGTTCCAGAAAATTAAATTCTCATACGCTACTGGCATATTTAAGGTTCCCAAATTTCACACAATCACATTTTTCTCTATGGCAAATTAAATATTGAGCTTGATATTTCATGTTGCATTGATCTTTTACGGGAACATAGGAATTGAATGAATCACGCATAGAATTTTATTGAAGCATATTTCATTAATATTAGGAAAATGAAATATACAATAAGCAGGGAGAATTTGAACGCACACATTTTAAATTGTAATTTAGATATTTTGTATAATCAGCTATCTTGTGTGATGTATATTGCCTTTTATATTGGATATTTATACATAACAAATGATCTACAATCTAAACTTAAGCCATGTAGTGTTCCAAGAGTAAAGGGGAAAAATATAATAGGCTTTAAAAAATTCCCCTGTTAATGGATTAGTCGAACAGATTTTATGTTTGTTCTATTAGAGGGTATGAACACTGTGAATGTGAGATAATTTTCTTAAAGTATTAGTGTTGTATTTGATATCTTTCTCAAGGATATAGTTTGAAGAAAAGCAGCATATTAGCAATCTGAGGATAACGTCCAATATTAATTTATATAATGAACGCTAAAAACGAGAGAACTGACTCCAGATTAATTAAGAGGTGACATAAGGGGGAAATAGATATTTCAGATAAGGAGATAAGAGCAGTTACTGCTTCGTAATGGGTTGAAAAGTGGATAAACTTCTGAGAGCAAAATGGTTTTGAAAACCATGGAGCCGTATTAATACATTAGTGCTAATAGATCAATTATAACTCAAATGCTTACGGATTTTCTTTCTACTTTGCCGTTTGACTTTATTACATATACATACACTCAGACACGCCTCGAACACACCGTAAATACACACATACACATGCACACAGATGTTTGAGGGAACATTTGAGCAATACTGGTGAGGAGATAAGAGTCAGTTTGACCACAATCTTAACAAATGTGACATAGCAACTGACCATTTCTGTCGTGCATTTCCAAAACTGTTTTGGAAATCAATTGATATCCATATCTTTCGTCTGTTCCAACAAGTTTGAGAGACTTTAACATATAAAATAAACATCACACTCCCTTCCTTCCTAAAAATAAATATCTTAGCGTGACTACTGCTACTGTCGTTCGGAAAGTCATTCAAAGTAAGAGTTAGGTAGACGCCTGGCCCTCATCTGACTTTCTTGCATGGAACTCTTGCTAATAAACACAACTCGCCGAGACCAATAACAAGTGTGTGCTAGCGACCTGTTCTATTCGTGACACAGACATATGTCTACATGAATATGTAGTGTACAAGGTATAATGAGATAAATGTGAGGCTAATTATATTGGTAGCACACTCCGGAAACTTCATACCAGGGTTAAGGAAAACGTTCGCGCAAACATTGAAAAATGTGAGGTAGCAACATCCATCTTAACGAACAAACGTGATATTAGTAACTGATAATCAAGTATATCCTCGTTAAGTAACATAAATAAGAAATTAACAATAGAGTCGAACTGACTTTTCTAACAATATGACTTTTCTAACTACTTCACTTCAAATACTCTTTCCCAACTCATCTTTTCTCAATGTTCTCACTTATTTCTCGATCATATTTACTGTATCGCTACAACATATTTTGCAACGCCTGAGAGCTTACTACAAAAATGCTGCTTTTAAACCCCAAATACCAATTGTTTAATATTACCGTACAGTTCAGGCATTATTCAATGGCTCTCCACCCACTCTTTCAAACATCTGCTCTAACATGTCATGACCCACACACTATTCGCTGCTACTGATACTTTCTATTTCAACCAACCACAAATATAAATTCATTTTTTCGTCTCAACGTCCTGAGAATAACACATTTCTCTACACTTTGGATGTTTGCTTCTATTTAATAAAGTGAACGTTCCCGAAATATTACAGAATTTTTAAGTTAACACAATATTTTGGCCTTTTTATATTTTTCGTACATTGCACAAAGTTGTTTTCAAGCTTTTATTTTATTTGCCGATTAAAATGCTTCAGCCAAATTTCTACTTCATCTTTTATATGCATCAAAATCAGTTATTGAGTGTGTAGTATAAGTTACTACGTCAAATTTACGGCTTACGGCTGAGCCTTGGCTATGTGGTTAGTAGCTTGCTTACCAACCACATAGTCCCGGTTGCACCTTGTGCAAGTGTCTTCTACTGTAGCCACGGGCCGAGCAAAACATTGTGAGTGGATTTGGTAAACGGAAACTGAAAGAAGCCCGTTGTATATATGTATGTATGTTTATATATATGTGTGTGTGTGTGTGTGTGTGTGTGTCTGTGTTTGTCCCACCAACATCACTTGACAACAGATGCTGGTGTGTTTTCGTCCCCGTAACTTAGCGGTTCGGCAAAAGAGACCGATATAATAAGTACTAGGCTTACAAAGAATAAGTTCTGGGGTCGATCTGCTCGACTAAAAGAAGCGGTGCTCCACCATGGCCACAGTCAAATGACTGAAACAAGTAAGAGAGTAAAAGAGTGTATATATACATATACATATGTGTGTATGCATAAAGATTAGAGAAACGATGCGATATTTTAAGGAGGATTATCTTTTCATCAGCTTATAATTTCACCCATAGTTGATGGGTTACATGCCATGCTGATGAAAGGACAATAACTTACAGTGCTATAGAAATAACGCTAAAATGATACTGTAGCACTTTTTACACAATATTAACATCTAAATCTATAATATACTTTCTAGTGTATTATGAATATACAATCAAATGGCGCCGTCTTGCCAGCAATTAAAACTACATGTACATATACATACATGTGGCTACACACACACACACACAAACAGATACACACACACAGCCACACACACACACACAAACACGCACGCACGCGCACGCACATACATACATAAATGCATACATCTATACTTACATATTTTCTTTTACTCTGTTACTTGTTTCAGGCTTCTGTTTGCGGCCATGCTGGAGCGCCCCCTTAAAAAGTCCTTTTTAGTCGAAGAAATCGAACCCAGGATTTTATTCTTTGGAAGCATAGTTCTTATTCTATCGCCTCCTTTTCCGAACCGCTAGGTTACACGGACGTAAACGTCCCAACAAGCGATGGTGGGACACAAAGACAGACACAAAGACGCTCACGCATAAGTATATACATATATATATATATATATAAATACACGCACACATACATATACGACGGGCTTAATGGTGCAACCCCCAAAAACTGTTATTGACAGTTGGTAACATTAGCCAGCATAGTAATATGGGAGAATCTATATGCATATACAAAACGTTTACTGTAAACGAATTGAAAGGATATTATATATATATAAAGAGATTGAGGGAGAATATCAACATATGAATATATTCATATTTTTGTAAATAGAAAAGAAAAAAAAGGGAGCAATAATTAACAATGAGAAATTAATCATTAGTATTAAAAAGTCACTATTTAAATGTAGTTCGCAAAAATTTGCAGCTGTTTCTGTTTACCTCGTTACATTTGACAAACAGCTTCAGAATGATTTTAGAGAGAAATGAAAGGAAAAGAAAAAGTTAAAAAGGGAAAAACGTTCGTAAAGTCTTTAGGCTTACATATTAGTGACTTGTTGGGTTCCACGTGTTTGTAGTTTACTCCATTAGATGCATGGGGCAGTAAGTGGGAAGAATGATTATTTGACCGGCGGTGTTAGCTGAAGGAGTTATAACTGGTGGAGATATCCGGTGTTGTTATTTGTAATATATAACGCTATATTTAATTATATTTTGATGAAAAATAAAGTAAAATGTACGGTTACTAGCCAATAATGACTGATATTGATTTAAGACAATGATGGTGAAAATAATGAAGGTAATGACTGCACACCAAAGAAGATTTAAATCACACACACACTCAGACACACACACACACACACACACACACACACACACACACACACACACACACACACACACACACACACACACACACATATATATATATATATATATATACTAGCTGAGAACAGCTCTGTCAGCATTACTATACAGAAATCGATATCATTTTAACGTATTAGTGTGCAAGTGCCTGCTTGTTTGTATGTACACAAAATTACATAGAAAAGGTCTCGCTTTGTATATCCTCGACATTAAGAAACCACGAAATACCCCCAGTATATATATATATATATATATATATATATATATATATATATATGATTGACCGTTGACCGTGTTTTTCTCCTTGTCTCCGTATTCTTTCTGTTGAAGAGCGTAGCTCGAAACGTCAAAGACTTTCTGTATTCCCGAGCGTCATACTAATATATACTTTTGTTATTTACACCACCTGTCCTCGTCTGTTGTTATTTTTTGTATATTCTCCCATATATATATACCATGATTTATGGTTAGGGTGTTTAACTCGCGAGATCGTGTTTTCAATTCATAGGCCAGATAATGCGTTGTGTTCTGGAGCAAAAGACTACATCTCACGTTGCCCTGTGATCACTTATTCGTAGTATACTGTGCACCCGTTCAAGCAATGTCGAGGTAGTTAACTAATGTACAGCGCACACATTTCATCACTATAAACAAATCATTTGTGCAGGTCGTTCGGCAAAAACATGGTGAACATTAATAAGTCGTCTTCGACGGAGGAGTCCGTTATATTCCTTCATATTTATTGAGTAAACCATGCTGTGTTTGTAGATTAAGTCTATATAATTACATCGATATAAACAAACCAGAGAGCCTCCGCTGTGTGCTAAAATATTAGATAAATTAGTTGATAACCAACCATATCGTTACAAAAAGAGGCACTTTACATCGTGATGTTAAAAACAAAAATCAGTGGACACGTCCTGTAACAATACTGTTTATGATTACAGGTCCAAACCAATATGTTTGAATTGTGGCATTAGCTTCCGAAAACTCATTCCTACATAATTTCTCACATCAACGTTGTTGCGATTGAAACAGTTCTACTCCATATCCAATTAGTCGTGTCAACACTTATACTCACGCACAGACATACATACAAACGAACATACATACATACCCAAACACACGCGTGGACGCACACACGCACGCACACCCACACACACATATATATATATATATAAACTGCATATGTGTGTGTGTGTGTGTGTGTTTAGAATTTGTTTGCATTTAAGTAGGCATATGTGTGCCTACTCGAATATATTTGCACCTATTTGTGTATACATACGTGTTGCTTTGAAAGTTGGAGTAAGAGACGCTACAATAATCGGCGAATGAATTCTTTTGAATAACTAATATATTTGGTAGGTAATGTATGCTGATGGAACATTTACATATATTTTTCAAAGATTTATATCTAACAGCATATAATTATATGAATGCATGTATGTATATGTATCCATCTGTTTATCTATATATATATATATATATATATATATATATGTGTGTGTGTGTGTGTGTGTGTGTGTGTGTGTGTGTGTGTGTGTGTGTGTGTGTGTGAGAGAGAGAGAGAGAGAGAGTATTATACATATATATATATGTATGTATATATGCGTATATATATGCATATGCTTATATCTTTCTATCTCCCTATCACTCAATCTCTTTCTTACTTTCTCTAAATATGCATACATATATACACATATATATACGCATTCATATACACATGTTAATATATTATAGAGACCCAAATACGTATAGACTGATGCCTATATATATATATACGCATTAATTTACATCTATATAAATGACGATGCAACACACACAGAACACACACAGATATTCATAATCACACACATATGTACATACACACACATGTACATACACAACCACACATCTACAGACATATATATAATATGTAACAATCTTAAATGCTGATACTGAGACATAGATATATGTATATGTATGATATATGCATGTATATATTAGTGTGGACATACGTATACACACACACACACACACACACACACACACACATATATAAACATATATACATATATATATATACATACATATGTCCACATTGTTTTTGTCAGTTAAATGTCTATCGAAGAATGTGTGAATTGAAAAGAAAACAAAAACATTGTGTCAACAATTATAGAACAAAACGAAAAGAAGACAGGCCAGCAAATAATTCTAAAGACATGTATTATGTATTCTTGCTGGCTGGTTTTATCTCCCATGCGAATTTGTATGCGGCAATCCCCGAAGAAACTAACATCGAAGACTCTGATTGGATAAAATTCTTAAATATTCCTAAAGATATTTTTTTAAAGATAGTTGATAAGGAGCTGTTGTACAAAAAAGGAAACAGAAAACAAAAATGGAATAGATTCACTACATAGAATTAAAAAAAAAATTAAAAAAATTGAAGCATTAATAAAGAAAAAGTAGATAAAATTTCTAGGGAAAATATAATGAAATAAAATCTTGGCATTACTATTCTGGAATCTCTCATTTCACAGCTTTTGCTTTTGTTTTTGCTTATTGGAAATGTGTTTGTATTTATCGATTTTTCAGTTAGTTTTTCGTTTTAAATGTTTATTTTGCTGAACAGCACCAATTATATATGGATATCACTGCCTTCTTGTGGCATGTGATATGCATGATATCTTGCCGCCTTTGCTATTGCAATGAACATTTAAATAAGAAAAAAGAAAAACAAAGAATAACATAAACAATATACAAAAACATCAACACATTGCAGTATAGTGACACATTGAGAGCTGACGGAAGATAAAAAGAAAATCATAAGAAAATTTTCAAAATAATCCTGTATGAAAATAAAAATAAAAATAAATAGCAAATAGAAGAAAATATAAAGAAATAACAAGACGCTGTCACATCAACAGCAACTACATCATCAACATAAAAAATGCACTGCTTATAACTGAATTGCATATGATATTTCTTGCCCTTTCGCCAACATTCGGTATTTCATGATGTTATTGTATCCTCATGCTTAGAGATTTCATAGAATTGAAAATAAGATAATAAATGTTTCAGAACATATATGTATGTATGTATATATTTATGTCTGTATGAATGCAGATATGTATGTATGTATGAATGCATGTATGTATGAATGCATGTATGCATGCAAGTAAGTATATATGTATACATACATACATACATACATATATATATATATATATATATATATATATATATATATATATATATATATATATATATATATATATATATATATATACATATACATATATACACATGCACACACACATATACATATAATATATATATATATATATATATATATGTGTGTGTGTGTGTGTGTGTGTGTGTATGTGAGTATGTATGTGCATATATACACATACACATATACCTATATATATATATTTGCATATTCAAATATATGTATAAATATATATCTTTATACATATGTATATATTCATATATATATATATATATATACATATATATATTCATATATATATATATGTGTGTGTGTCTGTGTGTGTGTGTGTGTGGGTGTGTCTTCATATATATATCTATAAATATATATATATATATATATATATATATATATATATATATATATATATATATATATATATATATATATATATATATATATATATATATATATTTATACATATGGCAAGAAAGTAGTTTGCATCAACTGTTAGACATTATATTATGTATATTTATTTTGAACAAATCTGAGAATATATATACATGTGTAAAGATCGCGTTTTACATATAAAGTACTAGTAATTTCTAGAATAGAGAAAGAAGAGCAGTTCTTTTACAGCTGTTTCTGCAAAGAGGTGACAGAACCCAACATGTTCTTTCCCTCTTTTCAGTACACTGAAATGATGGAAATAACCTGTGAGGTACTGTGACCTCTTTATTTTTACATATATTATACCTACAAACGCTCACACATACACGTGTATATATATATATATATATATATATATATATATAGAGAGAGAGAGAGAGAGAGAGAGAGACAGACAGACAGACAGAGAGAGAGAGAGCTATAGATATGTGTGTACGTGTGGTTGGGTGTGTATATATAACATATATACTATATACAGGTATGAATTTTACAGTAATATTAACAGATATAGTCACTTTTATAATCGTTGAAATTTATTTAAATCTGGTCTAAGAAGTGGCTTCCTTCTTACTGTTCTGCCAGAGTAGCCAAATTTGTGGAGATACATGGGACCTATTCTGGGATTGACATCAACTTGTTCTGCTATATCAGAGGCCTTGCAGCGAGGACTACCCTCCACACTTTTCTTAGCAAAGCGAAGGGTCCTGTCAGACGGTCTGGTCGACGTGAACGTGGTGATGTAGACTCTTTCACTCTCTATTGAATTGTAGAATCACGCTATTAACTTTGGAAAGTGAGATCCTAAGGTTTTCTGCGATTTTACGCTTAAATCAACCTTCAGATTGACCCACAATACGGCCACTTTGAAATTCGGACAGTTCCAAATCTTCTTTTGTAGGTGGCATGATCAAACAATCCCATATAAAACCTGCAAGAAAAATGTCAATTATTTAAAAATTAGAATAAACATAAAACGATGTTTATTTACTTTTGTCATGTCTGTGTATAAATATACTCGATCCCTCACACACACATACGACGGGGGACCCAAAACAAACCGGTATTTTGCAATATTCTTTCATTCACGCACAATTACATGCTTATACATTTATCGCATTCATATTATTTTCCGTTTGAAGCAACGCATTGCTCCAGACGTGTTTTCTAATGTCCGAAGCAGTCGAGGAACTCTTGTGAAGTGATGCCCTCTAACACCTCTGTCGTTTTTGTTTTCATCTATTCCACATCTGAAAAATGTTTTCCTTTAAGGACCTTTATCATTGGAGGGAAGAAAAAGGGCTCGGATCAGTTTCCAGCCGTTCTTTCCGTACACCACATGCATTCAATCGTGATAGCTTTTGATTTTCTGAAATCAAGCGAGGCAGAAATTTTGATGTAACTCTTATCAATTGTAATTCTTCGCTCAAAATATGTGGCAGAAGCTCCTGGACACACCGATCATATCAACCAGTTCGACAGTTATTCAGCGACGGCTCTCTACGACAAGTTGAGGATTTTTGTATTCGTTCGGGAGGTCAACATTCGCTCTGAATGAGGTCGGTATTCAAACGACAAGTGACCATTCCTAAAGCGTGAAAATCACTCGTAAACTTATGTATTACTCATGTCAGCGTCCTTGTAAGATGTTTGAATCATGACAAATGTTTCGGCCGGCGTTTTCCCCACTAGGAATCAGAATTTCACACAAGTATGCTGTTCCTTCATTTCAGCCATCGCAAAAATCGACAAAGGGGCAGAAACACTGCAAAACAAAGACGCACCACATGGCAGTACGACTTACTCAGACGACTACGGTTGGCAGACTGATGCCTGAGGATCA
The DNA here is from genome assembly GCF_046866305.1 of Octopus bimaculoides. Classification (NCBI taxonomy): domain Eukaryota; kingdom Metazoa; phylum Mollusca; class Cephalopoda; order Octopoda; family Octopodidae; genus Octopus; species Octopus bimaculoides. The sequence goes on from NC_142928.1 coordinate 32,231,785, forward strand.
CATTAAGTGGCTTCTAACCGCGGAAGACTGAATGGGTTTGTCCCTCAGAGTAAGTTTCTCGCTACTGCTGGGTACACCCTCGTAATATATATGTATATATATATATATATATATATATATATATATATATATATATATATATATATATATATGCATGTATGTATGTATAAGTATATATGTATATATGTATATATGTATATATATATATATATATATATACGTATATATATATTTAGATATGTAAGTATATATGTGAATATAGTGGGAGATGTAAAGTATGGTTTCTTGGTGTACTACAGCAGAGACAAAGTGAAGACGAGACATCTGTTAAGTAACAATTTTGTTTTGGACATTGAAAATACATAACTCATCCAGGCTCATCGCCCCCCTCCCACCCCGGCACAGACTCACACACAAACACATATGCACACACAAGTACGCATATAAACGTACATGCACAGAGAGAGAATCACACACACAGACACACACATGTATACATACATTTATGTGTATGCGTGTGTATATCTGTTACTTTCCAAACACCTGACTGCGGGTTCACGCCCACTGAGTGGAATTTTAGGCAGATGTCTTCTACTATAGCTCCAGGCAGACGAATTGTCTCGTGAGTGGATTTTATAGATGGAAACTGAAAGATGCCGTCTATATTGGTGCGTGCCTATGTATGTGTGTACATAAATGTGTCCTTTTGCTTTTGCTTTTAGTCCCTGCGACGCTTGAAAACCGGTGTTGGTTTCCTTACGTCCATTAAATTACCGGTTCTGCAAAGGTATCCATGGAATCAGTACAGGGCTTAACAAAAAAAAAAAAGAAAAATAAAGAAAAAATTACTGGGGTCGATTCGTTGCACTAAACCCTTTAAAACGGCACCATAGGCTGATCGCTCCATAATTATTGAAAGAAAAAAAAACAATATCAATAAAATAAGTTGTGCGTATATGAGCATTCTAATCTGCACTCACTTTGTAGATTAATTAAGGCTTTTGTGCTTGAGACCTTTCTCAGTAATGTTTAATGCGCTGCCGCTTTCCATTTTCTGTTATGGCTGTTTACGTTATAGTTCTATGTTTGTAATTATTAACATACTATCTCACACTCTGAGCATATTTGGATAGGTTTGTTGTTTTGATATTTTTCATACGTCTGGACGTTTAAAATATCTTCGTTTAAATTAATCATGCATCACACTTTTACACTGTTAATATTTGTAATATCAATTTTAATTTAAATTTCGAATTCTAAACCTATTCCAAATTGTATCTATATACAGTATACAATCCTGGCATTTTATACTTTCGATATTTTAAAAAACTCAGGCGAAAAAATAGGTCTTTGTAAACAATATATAGTGCGAACTACTATCTTAAAGAAAACAGA
>NC_142928.1:32235679-32263179 GCF_046866305.1 Octopus bimaculoides
GGAGTCAATGAACTAGATAGGATACAACATACACAAATGAAAGAAAAAATAAAGAAAGAGTACTATAGACGAGTTAGATCAATACTAAAAACAGAGCTCAATGCTAAAAACAAGATAATGGGTATCAACACTTTAGCTGTCCCAGTTATAAGCTACAGCTACAACATCCTTAACTGGACACTAAACGAACTATCTAAAATAGACAGGAACACAAGAAAAATAATGACAGGATATAGGATGCACCACCCAAAATCTGACATAGAAAGGCTATATATACAACGCACAGAAGGTTGCAGGGGTCTTATACAGCTGGAAAACTATTATAAAATAACCACCATAGGACTGCAAAAATACCTACTCCAGAAGCAAGGAAAATTAATAGAAATAGCCACAAAACACGAGCAAAACAAAAAAACTGTTTTCAGTATTTAAGGAAGCTGACAAATACAAAAAAGAAATCAATCTACCTAACAAATACGAAGAAGAAGAAGAAGAAGAAGCAGAAGACGAAACGACAAAAGCTATAAAACAAATGAAACCCAAACTAAAACTAGAACAGCAACGGACCGTGATAAAACGATGGCAAGAAAAGCCCCTACATGGTAAATACTGGGCTAAACTAAATGCGAAAGAAATAGACAGAGAAAAATCCCAGCAATGGTTGAGAAGCTCAGGAATCAAAGCAGAGACTGAAGGATTTTTAATTGCTGCACAAGACCAAAGCCTTCCCACCAGAAATTACCAAAAACATATAATGAAAAGAAACATAACAAGTAACTGTAGAATATGTGGAGATGGACAAGAAACAATAAATCATATTATTTCTGGCTGCCCAGTCCTGGCTAAGAAGGAATATATTCACAGACACGACAGAACTGGGACCTATATACACTGGAAGCTATGCCAACACTATGGAATAACAACAGAAAAAAGATGGTATAAACACACACTAGAAAAGGTCACAGAAAACGATAAAGCAACCATACTCTGGGATATGCCAATACACACATAGAGAAATTAAGGAAAATAGACCAGATATAGTTGTCAAAGATCATGAAGAAAAAAAATGCTTTCTAATTGATGTATCAATACCAGCAGATGACAACGCCTCTCTAAAAGAAATGGAAAAACTTTCAAAATACAAAGACCTGGAAATAGAGATAACTCGAATGTGGAATCTAAAAACAGAAACAATTCCTATTATAGTAGGTGCCTTAGGTATATTAAAAAAATATTCAGACAAATACATAACAAAAACACCAGGACTTACAAATATGTATAACATACAGAAAATTGCACTACTGGGTACTGCACACATCCTACGCAAAACACTTTCAATACAGTAACCATAGGAGCACCACAGCAAACCACAGCACATACCCAAGGCGCACAGAGATGCGCTCGGTAGTGAAGTGAAAGCACGTTATAAAAATAAAACTACTGAACAATAATAATAATAATAATAATAATAATAATAATAATAATAATAATAATAATAATAATAATTTCAGTTTTTTGCCTCCTGGTAGACAAATATATTATTCATGCTGCTGATGTTGTTCCAGTTGTTGTTAGTGTTAGTCGGAGCCAAAGCGACGCTGTTGTTTGTGGTGATGTTCATATCGTTGACCTAACTAGGGGGTAAATCATTTATATTGTAGCTGTACTGCTTATTTTCGCTCCCGTCAAAGCTTTACTGTTGTTGTTGCTGCTGCGGTTGCTGCAGCATTGGCTGTTGCTGTTGTTATTGCTTCTCTTGATGCTGTTGCTACTGCTGCTGTTGCCGTTGCTGTTGTTGTTGCTGCTACTGTTGTTGTTGTTGTTGTTCGTAGTGGTCGTGGCAGAGGTGATGGTGGCGGTGGTGTCGGAGTTATTGTTGTTGTTGTTCTTGACTTTTGTGTTTTTTTCTTGTGATTGGGATGGTCATCTTGTTTTGCCTACTTGCTTGTCTAGTAGTCACGCCAACGGGCGAAGAACTGTCATCCGATCTCATTAACGTGACAAGACACTCCTCGCCTCTTTCTCTCACTCTCTCTCTCTCTCATCCACGACTTAAACTCCTTCGAAATTTTTTGTTGCTGCCATTGAGCAAAATTTAAAGATTTTTCCACGGGGAATAAAAAATGGAATGAAATAAGGGGACTTTTAAGCAAAAAGGAATTCACCAGCAAAGGAAGGAACCCTTATTCTACGCCCTGGTTGAAAATAATACGAAAGCACCGCGATTTTCCGGAGAAAACTGACGATTTTCGAAAACAAAATACGGAGCTTAGGTCAAGCGTGGGATCCTTGGCTGACAGCCATAATAATAATAATAACAATAATAATAATAGTAGTAATAATAATAATAATAATAATAATAATAATAATAATAATAATAATAATAATAATAATAATAATAATAATGATGATGATGATGACGACGACGACGACTACGATGATGATGATAGTAATAATAATAATAATAATAATAATAATAATAATAATGATAATAATGATAATAATAATGATGATGATGATGACGACGACGACGACTACGATGATGATGATAGTAATAATAATAATAATAATAATAATAATAATAATGATAATAATGATAATAATAATAATAATAATAATAATAATAATAATAATAATATAATAATAATAATAATGATTCATTCTTATTGACGTAACTCTTCACAAAGGTAAACAGTCGAGACGAAGAGCACGATTCGATTGTAAGATACTCTATTAGTTGAACGATATTTCAACAGTGCGTCTGTCTTTATCAAGTTCAAAATAAGAGGTGATAAAAATTCAAAATTACAGAAACTTAAACGTAAAGTATGAACGAGAGCAACCAGCGTCCATACGTTGATGGAAAGACTTCATCAGTTTTTAAGCTACAATTTTATAACAGGCGAAAAGAAAAAAAAAGAGAAGAAAAACAGACAAAAAAAGGTGAGAGAAAAAAACGAAAGAAAAAGGGAGGAAAAAGAATATTTAATCAAACAGTTTTGTATAAATTGGATGATATTCTCCTGTCATCTTCTTCATTCCTCCAGGGCGTGATGTTAATAACCAGCAAACATAATTCTCCTCATTCCTTCTGAGAAGTGAAAGTGAAGCAGATTCAGAATATTTTCTGAGAATATGCACTTTCAAGTCTTCTTCAAAATTGTAGCCGCTTGAAACGAAATGTCTAACAAGTTCTGTCGTACTACTGTTATTGTGCCTGACGTCGAATCTGTTCCCATTAAACCTTTTGCTTAATTGTTCTGCAGCGTACACCAAAATGGGAATCTTTATATGTTCCACTTTCTGTATAAATTATAACATTTCTGTTATGATTTCTGATGGAATTCACTTCACTCATGTTGCTGCACAATGAATAGGGCTTACCTCTCTTGCGACTGTTCTTTAAGGTACAGCTTGCAGATACTCCAATGTGCGTTTTCTTGGAGTCAGATATAGAGGTCAATAATTGTCTTATATTCTTATTTCGTCTAAAGGCCACAATAGGCGGCTGATATTTTTTCGCCACATTCTTGTAACTTTCATGCAACACTTTTTAAATGCCAGCGAAACGTCAGTGTCAGTTAATCACTAAAGAAATTCTGTCATCTATTGTATTGTGTTTGCTAAAATTATGCGTGTAGGTTTGACTGCCTTTGCTAATCTTAGCTATTTCATTTGCTATTTTCTTTAATCGTGATTCACTATAACCGCGTTTGACATAATGACATACAGAAGCATTTGCATGTTTCCAGTAATCACCTATGTCAGTAAAAATCCGTTTTATCCTCAAAAATTGGAATTTCGGATTTGACCGAATAAGATAATGTGGTTGATCGGAGTGGCGGTGGAGATGAATGTAGGATGACGTGGGCTTGCAAAATAACTCTATCACTATTCTGCCTCCAGAAACTTGACTTTTGTGTCCAAAAATTCAGCGCTAGTTTTTGAAAAGCTAACCGTAAATTTTATGTTGTACTTAAAGCCATAGTTTCTAGCATAACAGTCACAGAAATACAAGAAGTCCATTAAACTATCATGTGATCCTTCCCAGACAAAAATACGTCGTCAAGGAACCGTAACCAGAATATTGGTTCCTGATCATGAAGGAATTTGAATTTCTTCAGTAACTGTGTCTCGAATTTCCTCATGAAGACACTAGCGAAATTAACTGCCATGGGGGTACCTATGGCGCAACCCTTCGTCTGGTTGTAAAATCTTTGTCTAAACTTCATTGTGTTATTTTCTAACACAAACCTCGATAATCTACAGAGTAAATTTGATGGAATACCGGTTTTCGAAGGCACTCATGCATGCTTCTAGCCCTTCATTGTGGTCAATATTGGGATATAAGGAAGAAACATACATGGTTACCAAAAACAGTTCTCAATACAGCCTCTGTGCTTAAAAAAGTTGTTGATTCTTAGATACAAAATCAAAGGTATCCCGAATATAGGAACTTCATCTTTTTGCGACGGGGAGTAAAAAGGCGTCCAGCCATTCCGAGACTTTGGTCGTAAAACATTCATATCCGCTGCAAATTGAGCGCATTGGAAGAAATATTTCGAACTTTTTGTGTATTTTAGGGACTCCATAAAATACAAGTGTTCTTCTTTCTGACCTTAAAATCTTAGATTCAGCCTTTCTAACGAAATTGTTTTCCTCCGTTTCCAGAATTATTTTGTCAAATTCCTCTCTGTAATTGGGGTCTGAATCGACAGGTAATTCTTCATATGAAGTTTTTTCATTTACAACTTCTTCAGAAGCCGAAATATACTCACTTTTGTCCATAATTACGATAGCGCATCCCTTATCCGCCATCTTAATAACAATAGAATCGTTATTAGCTAGACGTCGGAGTGCGTAACGTTGGGAATTTGTGAGGTTATTCGAGGATTTCTCAAATGCCTTCCATACAAGATTCAAAAAATTCCAGTAGTGCTTGTGAACGTCCATCCCGAACTTTATCTGGATACCAATTGGGATTCTTTCCAATTCAATTATGCCAGATTCGATCATCATCATTTTTATTTTTAGTAAACATAGGGTTTTCTGACTCCTCGTTACCAGTTTTTTCAAAACAATATTCTTTCAGCATGTGGCGGCGGACAAACTGAAATAGCCCTTGAGCTAGTTTATTCTTGTCGAAATTCTTAGTGCCTGGGCAAAAACTCAGTCCAAGCTCTAACACTGAGACATCGTCGGGCGAAAGTTTTAGGTTAGATAAATTTATAACCGCCTTATGTGATAGTGATAGTGTGATGGTTTTTCTCAGAGTCTTTTTCTCATTAGATTCCTGACTACTTTTTGGGCTTTGCTCGAAATTTTCACTTAAAACGCGGAACCTATTGGGTGATAAAATTTGTTCTGAATGTTCACGTGAGAAGTTATAATTTTTAGTCGTCTTTCTAAGTGTAACCCATTTCAGGGTGGGTGATAGAAAGTGAGTGACTTCTGTGGTTTTTGTAGACATTAGAAAAACCTTTATTTTCGTGAAAGGAACAAATTTATTGTTTTCGAGGTAAAATCTTAAATGTGCTCGCATTTTTGACGGATCAAATAGAAACTTCTCTGGAGCGTTCCCACTGACCACTTCAAATGCATACACCAGGGCAAAAAGGCCGCAATTATATGCGCCAACTTGGGGATTAATTATATGAACTTGTTGAATTGTAGGAATATTGTTTGTGGTGAATACAACGTTGTTACTTGTGCCATAGGTTCCTGCGAAACTGGTAAATTCAAACTGTCATAAATATAAACATATCCGAAAAAATTTATTGTTTTCCAGGTAAAATCTTAAATGTGCTCGCATTTTTGACTGATCAAATAGAAACTTCTCTGGAGCGTTTCCACTGACCACTTCAAATGCATACACCAGGGCAAAAAGGCCGCAATTATATGCGCCAACTTGGGGATTAATTATATGAACTTGTTGAATTGTAGGAATAATGTTTGTGGTGAATACAACGTTGTTATTTGTGCCATAGGTTCCTGCGAAACTGGTAAATTCAAACTGTCATAAATATAAACATATCCGAAAAAATTAGTTGACAAAACAAAATGATTGTTCCTGGTGTGCTTGTATGTTAGAAATTCCGTGAGAGAAAAAATGGTTGGTTGTATTGGAATTTCTGGAAAATTTTCCGTTACGATTTTCAACCCGGCGTCAATGATTTTGTCACATGACTCTCTGAATTTAAGCATTTTGTTTTTTGAGATTACAGTATTTGACTTCTAATACTAACAATAGTAATGTTGACGTTATTAGTCATAATACAATAATCGTAAAAACGGGAGTTCATAAGAAGTTTCATAAAATAACACGAATTAGATCTCTATCGTTTTTTACATAAAATCTACACCCGTGAACACACACCCATACATTTTGAAATATATGAGCATGAGTATGTAAATGTATATATCTATCTCAAACTGATTTTATTGTTTTATTGTGTCCTTTTACATCCTATAACAGAGCAGTTCAAAGAATCGTGGATAAAATGAGTGAAAGACTGAAATATGTGCAGTGAACGATATGACCGAATAAATCCCTTGAATGTTATGCCCTATCATGGCCTGAATCCAGTGAATAATATCACTAATTTATTTTTTGTTAACTCACTACTTAACCATAAAGAGAAACTATATTCAGTACTTTATGCTGTTCATATTTCGATCAAAGTATGTGCTTTATCAGAAATATAACAGGTTACAATACGTGTAAGATAGATACTGCCAGCAGCATTTACAGGGTAAGAAAATAACAATGAGTTCAAAAGAAAGAAATAAAAAAGGAAAATGTTTCTCTATTGCTTCATGGCTAATCAGTATAAACTGTTAGTGTCGCAGTGAGAAACTATTTCTCAATGTGAATTAAACAGGTGCAAATATATAATGTATTTTCTTCTCGGTGCACTTTCAACACTTTCTCGGAATATAGAAGAATAAGAATTCTTAGCGAGACCTATATAGTAGAATTGTTAGTGAACAATATTATATTTATATAATAAGCTAATTTCACTCTTTATACGTAGGCATACTTGTAATTTGTAACTACAATTATATATGTTAAAAACATATTCTGTGCTGCGACTGCTTTTGAAATGATTTACGCAACAACAATTATTCTCGTTTATATTCGTGACAAATTCAAATTTAAGCTCGATGGCAATTCTGTTCAATATAAAATTTCTCATTTCAAAACGCTAAACATTACAGTCGAAATATATTGGCTTCCAATTTTGGCACAAGACCAGCAATTGTGGGGGAGGGGATAAGTCGATTACATCAACCCGAGTATCAACTAGTACTCATTTTGTTGACCCTAAAAGGATGTCTTGCAAATTCGACCTCGGCGGAATATGAAATCACAGCGTAAAGACGGGCGAAAGCTGCTAACGATTCTGCCAGCCAACCGCCTTTTATATACAGTCGATATATATTAATGTTAATTTTATAACGTCAGTTTCATTAAAAGAAAATATTAAGTTAGTTTCAATACTACGTATACATATATTACATTATATGCTGCAAATTATATCCATCCTTGGTTTCTATTCAACAGCATAATAATAAATAATAATAATAATAATATGTTGAGTACAGTAGGCAATATATGGATAAAGTATGTACGGATTTAGCGCTTACATATCTATTGAGTGTCGAAAGCATGAACCAGCTTTAGGATTATTTTCAACCTGAAAACTTGAATCTGCGTGTGTGTGTCCGAATTAACAGTGTTTATTGTTGCAAAAAGTATATACATAACCATAGGTAATCTCTGAGTTTCTTTACACAAATGTTTGTGTGTTATGCCACTTATACCTATTAGCATGAGGATGAAATCGCATCCCTTAATTGCTCGGATGATCATAATTCATTGCCGAAGTCGGTACACATATATGTCAATATTAGGTTGATTACGTGCTCCCTAATGAACCGTCTATGTATTGTTCGCTAGTAGTTTCACAGTGGCATATTCTGAAGATTGTTCAATATTTTCTCATTCTGAATATTGTTGACATTTCACATAATTACCGAAGCGACTTATCTGAAAGAGTGTCCGGGTATAAATCACTTTCTCTAGAGCATAGTGTCTGCCTATATTTTGTGCGGGCTAGTGTATCTCATCCTGATAATATGTGGTTAACTGTTTCAGAAAATACACCATCATATGCATGACATTTGTCATCAATATTATAGAGAATGTCGATATTTCTCTCCATATTTCCAGTTTTTCTCTTGTCTCATTGAGGGGATGAACTTGTTTTGTTTTTTTAAAACATATATGGAATATTGTTCTATCTAGTGTCACAAAAATATTTTCTGTGGTAAGTAGCTTGCTTACCAGCCACATGGTTCCGGGTTCAGTCCCACTGCATGGCACCTTGGGCAAGTGTCTTCTACTATAGCCTCGGGCCGACCAAAGCCTTGTGAGTGGATTTGGTAGACGGAAACTGAAAGAAACCCGTCGTATATATGTATATGTATATATATGTATGTATGTGTATATGTTTGTGTGTCTGTATTTGTCCGCCCAACATCGCTTGACAACAGATGCTGGTGTCTGTGTTTACGTCCCCGTAACTTAGCGGTTCGGCAAAAGAGACCGATAGAATAAGTACTAGGCTTCCAATGAATAAGCCCTGGAGTCGATTTGCTCGACTAAAAAGGCGGTGCTCCAGCATGGCCACAGTCAAATGACTGAAACAAGTAAAAGAGTAAAAGAGTAACTCACATAAAGAAACTTGCAAACCAGATACAAAAATGATTTAGGAAATATTTCGATCACAAAAATATTGGATGTCTAACAGCATGCAATTATACTTGTTCCCCAGTGTTAAATTGTGCGACTTAAGAATGTCAGATTTTGCTGTCATATATAAAATACTGATGTGTTTATCATTTTCAATGTATATAAGCATATAAATCTGCTAGCTGTAATATCTTGTTTCAAAGTTACTTGTGCGTTAAAAAACTGAGAGCGTTCTCAGAGTGTCGTGAGCGGAGCGCAAGATACAGTGTTGCAACATCATTTGTTCTCCTGAGTGATGAATATACACCCACTACATTGTGTGTTAAGTCAGAAAATAATCGTTCTGATATAGAAATAAGTAAAAACATTTATAAACTTGTATAAAAGTTGACCAGGCTAAAATGACTCCGATATATGTACTTGAAAGAGGGTTAAATTAAAATAAAGTGTACATATAATACTTATAATTTTTATACAAACGTAGAACGACGCTGGATATAATATCTTGTATCAGAGAAACTTATGGAAGAAACATGTGTATTAAATGCCATGCAGAACGTTCCTCAAAATGTCGTCAGTAGATCATTAAGCACGCTGTTTTGCTCTCGTGACTATCGTGATATTCACGAGTCATCTCTCGCTTCCACCTTCCACATAATCGAAGAGTAACTCCTTTACGCTTTGTACCGTATCCTTTCCGATATTTGCCTGAAGTTTATTCAAAATGTCCATCAATCCATAGTTCGCTATACAAAAGACTGCAAACATCATAGTTTTCGAGAAGAATGTGAGTTCTTGCAGCGTGTGTTATTTGCTTTCTGTTCGGGTTAAAACTTTTCGATATTTTTCTTACTGATTCCACAAATATATAATTGTTTGCTGTACTCTACCTCTTCTGTGTTCCAAAACAATGGACTGGTTCAATTGACCTGTTCGTCGGCAACGGACACAATTTTTGTAGCTGTACTGCGCTGCAAACTGAATTCAACAGATTCTGGGATAAGTTGCAGTAACTCATAACTAGCATTGTTTAACTCTGTCGTACTCATTAGACTGCCCTCAATTTATCAGAGTTTTGATAAAACTAAATTTGGTGAGCAGAAGCGGCATAACTTTTGAAAGCCAGCATTGGGAGAGCCCAAGTTGAGAACCCAGAAGAGATGTTTGGCAACAACTACCCGGGATACGGTGGAATATCGTTTTGTATCGGCAAAAAAGACCATGCCAAGCAACAGCAGCACACACTGTTGGAAAGAACTCTCAAAGATATACGAAGAGGAAAAACATGTAACTATTACAAGGTATTCCAGGAGAGTGGAGGTCCTTTGCAAAGCCGAAGCGCTCGCGTTGAAATTCTATAGTTCCTATACTTGATAAGTAACTCAAACTTTATCTAACATATTTGCGGAGAAGAAATTTTCGTGTTAACATAGAGTGAGTTCTATCAAGGTTGAACATTTGGGATATCTTTGCTGATTTATTTTGCAGGCTAGCGACAGCTCCGCCCCCCACGTTAAAACGAACTGCGAAGGAGTTTTCATTTGTGATCACACTGATGTCCCTCGAGATTAAACAGAAGAATATAGAGAAGATCCCAGATCTTATTTACCTGCCTAATGGAGTGGAAGTTTGTGTTGCATTTGAGGGCATAAAATCAAGATGCCAATTGTGTGGTGCTCAAAAGCTCTTAAGAGCGCTGTCCTAGAAATAAAAAAAACAAAAGCAGGAGAGAGATCTCTAGTACTACCCATCGCAGCTCCAACAGCAGCAGCAGTGCACAGCAGAAAGTGTAACAATTTTGTCTTTATACAGAAAGAACTGTGGATCATTTGAATATATCCCTTTATCTAAGGTAGAGGGAATCTATGTTTAGAAATTCTGAGATGTTTACACATTTTTCACAAATAGTAGTATTCAATATCTATATCAGTCGGAAGATATTCCCCTCGGATTTGAGAAGAAGCGTTCTTCACTACATTACCAGCAGCATATACCGGAATTATTTTCAAAAGAAAGTAAAATATGAATCATGCAGGTAACACTCCTAGCTTAGATACTTATACAGTAAAGCACAAAAATAACTGCGTTGTAAGTTTCAATTTCATTGAACAAAAAAGTTTTTAAAAATACAATACAAACAATAATGAAAATTGTTGAACAAACGTACCCGCGAACCTCGAACCAGTTCGAGAAACAAAGAAAGGAATGTAGTGTCCAACGTGTATCACAGAAAATAGTTCGTTACACGACATTTTGCTGGACTTCTTGTCCTGCAAAATGTGAAGATGGTGACATAAGGCAGGTGGTTAAAAAAAGTGCAGGAGCGTTCTTTTGTTACCGTAATGGCTAATTGAAGGAAGTTCTTGGTATTACAGGATGTGCGTTAGATTAACCGTTAAGGGCGCAAGGAAATATGGAACTGAACAAACTTGCAAAGAGACATGTAGCTATGTAGTCACTACATTCTAACTATATAGAAGAGTTACAGTAGATGTTACATTTACACAACTGTAGACACATTTCAAAGCACCAATATACAATATGGAATGTAGCAACGTACAGTCGTGCGGGATTTCATGGATATCTAGGAGCTAATGAATATGGATAGCCATAAGTCAATTCGTAGCTTTACGCCATTCATTTATCAGAAACTAAGTGAATCAGATTGCTAGTGCGGGGCAGATGATATATCTGTTACACTTGTGATATTAGAGACCACTTGAAGGTCATCTTACTAGCAAGAGAAAGCAGAATTAATTGTAAAAAGCGTGAGAATTAACAGCAGTGGAAGTATTCGCAACAATATTAGGCTCTAAATGTGAATACTATGATTGCTGTTACCAACAAGTCTAAAATACCATAGAACTACTCTCCATAGTTATACAGCGAATCCAAATGAAATCGCCTTAATCTTAGTATTATGAGATTGAAGGAGAGACCATAATAGATAAGCTAAACAAACACCGCTCCAAGAGAGAATCGGCTATATCTTAGAGTTAGCTGTGTGCCGTCAGCTTTTGGTGGACATATGGGACTATAAAAAGGTCAAAGCTATAAAGAACAGTGTTACAAGAAAGGTTAGGAGAAAAAGCATTCTCAATCAAAGTGCAATAACATTGTCTTCAAGCCTGTAATTTATGGGTCATTGAACGAACAAACTTAGTGCACTTGATTTAATACTGATCCTAAAATAGGAATAAATTCCAATACTGTACTAATTCAAAAGATATGGGAGGGTATCAAACGGTGTACGATGATTGACGGCTGGCCTGATGAAAACTTTATCTCAAGTATAATAATTAGAGAATACGAAACGATTCACTCAGGATGTGAGCACTAAATTCTCACACTTGTGTAGCTGGATTGCCCGTAGTTGTTTTCATAGACTTAATATATTGTACCATGTCTCGGACATGTACACCCCCCCCCCCCCACACACGCACACAATGATATATATATTGATAATCACTATATATTTAATTATATATAATCAATCACCACTCGCTTTGTAATAACTTTTGTAGAAATTGTTTATATTAACTGAATGTGAATTTGTGGCTAATAAAAGTAATTATGGTTGTATTTGTCGTTATTATTATTATTATTCGTGTTACGATTATTACGATTATTATTATCATCATCTTCCTGATTATTATCATTATTATTATCATCATCATCAGCATCATCATCATCATCATCATCATTATTATTATTATTATTATCATCATCATCAGCATCATCATCATCATTATTATTATTATTATTATTATTATTATTATTATTATTATTATTATTATTGTTGTTGTTGTTGTTGTTGCTGTTGTTGTTGCTGTTATTACGTAGACTGTGTTGATCCCATTAAATAATTCAATTCCATAAAAGATCTGTATTTTCATTTCGGTGAAGCAATTACTATAATGTAGTAAAAAATATAAAGAAAATAGAAAGAAAAAAAAATAATTATAATGTTCACTTTCAATCACCTGACATTTGACTGTTTGTTACAAAATAGAATTCCAGAATAATACAAAAAAAAAAAAACTATATACATATAAAAATAAATAAATAAATAACAAAATAAATGAATATATTGCCGATGCTCAAAATAATATCGGCTATCAAATATTATATGGATCTTATAAACTTGGATTCTGTATTAAAAAAAAAAAAAAAAAAAAAAAAAAAAAATACCGAAAACCCTTCATTTTGGCTCGAAAGAGAAAATTCTTTATTCGAGTAAAGCGTCTTTCACTGACATACAGTCTGCACAATTAACCTTGAAGCATATTAATGTTATTGCAGTGCCTGCTGATATTTCCTTTCATTTTCACACTACTAAATACACACATATGCACACCTAGCCATTAATACGCATGCACTGCAATGTATAGGCAAAAGCACATGCATTCAAATGTTCAAACGCAAACAAACCCTCTTTATTTTTAATATATCTGAGCAAATTTTCCTTTCCATCTCCTCTTCTTCTTACCACTTTTTTTTTTCTTCCTCGGCTTCTGCTCTATCTTTCTAGTTCTCTGACTTTCTACCTCCCGCTTGAGGTATACAAATATACATAAGTTCATACGTGTATACACACACACAGATATATATACAATACACATACATATACGCATGTACACACGCACACACACACATTCGTGTATAGATAAGCGTTTGCTTCATATATAGTTACATAAAGGCATATAAACATCGATACACTGGGGTTTGAATTCAAACTATATTTCAATATGCATAGTTATAAAAGCATATACACTAACACCACTCAAACAACCAAGCACGTGCATATATACACATTAATGCAATCACACAAGTACACACACATTTAATATATGTATACTGTATTGCATTATAACTTTGTGTGCGTGTGAATTTACATACATACACAAATATATACACACGCGCACATATATGTATATACGCATACGTGCAAACATAGATACATACATTCATACATTTATAAACACACACACATATCCGCTAATTATAGACACATAGCAACCTACACCCTCGTGTACACCTATACACATATTCATAGCATTTTCCTTTTTCATTTTCGTTCTGTTCCTTTCCTTCCAGTTTCTGTTAAGTTCTGTCTGTTTCCCCCACTCACTTTATTTTTCTCTTTTTCCTGTCAACCCTCTCTCTGTCTATATATCTTACTCTACCACTACTTCACTGTCTCATGTTGATATTTTCATTTTTCATTGCATTATTTATAGAGAAGAGAGAGCGAGTGAAAGTGAGAGGAGGGGAAAAAAATCAAATATTAAAAGAAAAGCCTGAAGGATGGAAGTATTGTGAAACATAATCACAATGAAATTATCTGGGAATATTATGTGAGAAAACAAAAGCTAATACCCACCCAAAATATTACGACAACCTCAGATAACATGCCGCAACAAAACTTCAACAATGCACTTTGTACAGAAAGGACTTAAGAGCACACGAATTAAACAACTAAAATAACATAGATATAGAAATGCCACACATATATAGAAACAGACACAAAACCATTCCTCTTCTCTCTGTATTTCAGACTCACACACATCGCATACATGTATAAACACTCAGAAATACTATTTCACCACTGAATCGTTTCCATCAAAATATGATAGAAATATTAATTATATATTTTGATTATAAACTTATTATATTACCGACTATAGGCTTCTAGCAATCATTTTTATTTAATAACATTTCGTGCGATTGAAATTTTGATTAACGCAGCTGTCAAAGACTTGGAAACGTTTGATAAGTACGCTGATATCCTGAATCAAGCATTTATATAAAAAAATATTGCCCTCAGGATCAACTTGGCTTGAAACTAATAACGTAAAACTGTATTTGTTTTTCTTCTTTTCATATCACATTTATTTTACTATTGTCGAATATTTATTTTTATTTTTGTGTTCTTAGTTTTGCAATGACGACTGTTGGGGTCCAATGGTAACTTCTTATTTCTAGAAAACTAACACATTCGCTATCATTAAATTTGAAAGATGCATTGCTGTTTAAAAATTCTTCTCATCAAACGTGGCCGAAGGGTATTTAACAGTTTCTGTATGAAGGAAAACTTATTCGTGCGTCATGAGAAGAAAAAAAATCATTGGTTGTTACTCTTAATACATTTTTGCTATGTTTAGCTATCTTAATGTAATGGAAGTTTACGATAAGATCTAACGCCTGTGTTTTCTATCTAGATATCCCAAAATATCATAACTATTTCCCCCTTATCATATCAATGAATGTATTCCCCATATCATGTATATGAATGTATTATTTCCTCCATATCATGTGTATGAATGTATTAAATTAATAGAAAGAGAATTTAGTATAAAGAACAAAACAAAACCCCTCAAGTATGCTTTTCTGTACGCATCTAGATACAGATATAAATGCTTCAATCATACTTTCGAGACAATAGTATAATTCATCTGTGCAAGCTTGTGGAAGATATTTTGATATTCGTGGTTTGCTTGTGGCAGTGCTCCTGCATAGCAAGAACCACAAAGGTGTGAACTGACTAAAGAACTAAAGAATTAAAGGTGAAAATACATCTCAGTTTTGGAGTGCGATTCCGTAAAGTTCAAAGCAATGTGTATAGTAACAACTTGATGCAATGTAAGTGCAATTAAAAACTTTGCCATAAAACAGAATGTAATGCAGGCTTCAGGATATTAACACACAAATCCATAAGCCAAAACTTCAGTACTTTTGGTGCAGTCATTATATTTTCATACATTTGAATATATCAGCAATTCCATTAACAAAACCTAATATAAATGTGGTGCAATGAGAGAAGCTGTTGCATATTAGTGTTAATAGTTTTCAGTGCCATCATTCTTTTTTTCTGAGTTCGAAGTCCGTCCGAGTGTAACCTTTATTTTTTTCTTCAACTTTCTCACATTCGACATATTCCGCTCTGTTCAAGTAATAGGAGTAGTTTACAGGGATTATACTTATCCCTTTTAAGTTTCTGGGTTTATGGAAATGAGAAAGTATACCGTCATATATATATGTATATATGTATATATATATATATATATATATATATATATATATATATATATATATATATATAGTTATTTATATTTCTAAGTCTCTCTAAAGGAGACTACGGCAGCGGTACTGGAAATTAATAGTTATCGCCAAGCCAACATGGCAGTCCCAAAATTAGGACGAAAGCTATATATATTCTCTCTGTTTCTGGTTTAGGATTGAGTTGTCGGATTGCTCGGCTCTAATGTACATAATTATAATAATAGCATTTATTATTAGAGCCCCGTATTAAAATATAAGATTTGTAGAACTTTCTGATTAGGTATCATAGATAAGAAAACATCTCAACTGTAAGCTGGGGCTGTTTTGCTTATTTGATGATAAACTTGACTTCAATTACTAATCTTTTGTTAGCAGGAAGAAGGATTTACCAGTCTAAATCGCTTTAAGTTCCGTATATGAAGACGATATTTACGAGGATTCCATTGGGTGTGTAATAAGAAGCTTGCTTCTCAACTACATTATTCCAGGTTCAGTCCCTTCAGCAAGTTTCTTTTACTATAATCTCGGGCCAACCAAAGCCTTGTGAGTGGATTTGGTGGACGGAAATGACGTACGTTGTGTATATTATCATCAAATAAGCAAAACAGCCCCAGCTTACAGTTGAGATGTTTTCTTATCTATGATACCTAATCAGAAAGTTCTACAAATCTTATATTTTAATACGGGGCTCTAATAATAAATGCTATTATTATAATTATGTACATTAGAGCCGAGCAATCCGACATATATATGTATATATATATATATATATATATACACACACACATATATATATATATATATATATATATATATATATATATATATATGTATGTATGTGTGTGGGGGGTGTATCTATGCGTGTGTGTCTTTACCTGTCAACATCCCCTATCACTGCTTGACAACCGGTTCTTGGTGTGTTTACTTTCCCGTAACCTAGCGGTTCAGCAGAGAAGCCCAATAGAAAAGTGCTAGGCTCAACAAATAATTCGAAGGTTTGAGTTGTTAGACCAAACCTCTACAAGGTAATGCTGCAGCATGGCCACATTCAAATGACTACGACAATTAAAAGAATATACCAAACAAAAACAACAAAAAAATGATAGCGGAATCTGCAATTCACCCCGAATATCCACCTCAATAGGACAGATCCAGAAAAGCATTCGTTAAAGTGAATTTTTCGTTTATAATCCAGGTAGTTTTGTTTACATAACCAATAACTTGAGGATAATCACTTTCATAACGCTCCTTATAAATGTTAAAATAAATTGTATCACTGAGACAACCATTTGACCGGCTCAGTCTAGCAGGCAACGCTTCTAACAATTACACCAAGCACACATTGGACTATGCAGTCCTACATGCATATTGCCCGAAACATATTGGGAGTATTCATAGTTGGAATGTGCTTGATAATAGGTTTCACAGTGACGAGTTTTTTGTTGGCACTCCGTCGCTTACGACGTCGAGGGTTCCAGTTGTTCCGATCAAGGGAACAACCTGCTCGTGAAATTAACGTGCAAGTGGCTGAGCACTCTACAGACACGTGTACCCTTAACGTAGTTCTCGGGGATATTCAGCGTGAAACTGTGTGACAAGGCTGACCCTTTGAATTACAGGCACAGCAGAAACAGGAAGTAAGAGTGAGAGAAAGTTGTGGTGGAAGAGTACAGCAGGGTTCGCCACCATCCCCTGCCGGAGCCTCGTGGAGCTTTAAGTGTTTTCACTCAATAAACACTCACAACACCCGGTCTGGGAATCGAAACCGTGATCCTATGACTGCGAGTCCACTGCCCTAACCACTGGGCCATTGCGTCTCCACAGTGACGAGTAAGTTAAGGCTAAACAACAATAACAATGACAACGATGATGACCCTATTACAACTGATTTATTACACAACACGGAGAGCTGTTATTCCAAAGAAAGTTGCGGTAATGAGAATTATGTATCTTAACGACGTGATATTACTGCGACAGAAAAAAATATTAATAACGATCAGATACAAAACAATGACAACTGACCCAAAAAATTACGATGGCTTTTTATTCATTGCTTGGCGAGTGGGTCAAATTTGCATTTCATTGATTCAGCGTTTATAAAAAAGTGAATCAATTTAAAGTAATTTAAACAACTATATCACCCTCATCAAATCTTTGGTATGTAACTATTTTAGAAGAGACGCATGTTTACTCAATGATTTACTCAACGATTCAGCATAGTTATCTAGTTCACACTCTTTCAATATGTCCGCTCTTGGAGAAAAGGTGAGAGAGGAGAGAAGTCAAAAAGCGAAACAGAAAGTGTGTATTTATGTGCGCGCCAGTTGATGAAAATGTATGAGCAGATGTGTGTGTGTGAGAGAGAGAGAGAAAGAGAGAGAGAGAGAGAGAGAGAGAGAGAAAGAGAGAGAGAGAGAGAAAGAAGGAGAGAGAGAGAGAAAGAGAGAGCAAGAAAGAAAGAGAGAGTAGATGATTAGATATGAGTATATGTGTGTGTTCTTTCGCAGATGTTAAATATAGATTTGACTGTACTGTATTTTGACCAATGCGCTAATTCACTATTTATCGAAGGATTTAAGCGCCCCTGTTCCATGCTAATTCATTACATATCAGCATTGATCTACAGTCTATTAATCAGGATCCATATTTTAATGGGTTTCTTTTTACAGCTTTTGAAAGATGAAAGACGAAATAGACTTCAAATTCTAGCAGATATGATAAATAACATTAAATTTTCCTTCCATTTTTCAGGACGATAACATGAATTAAGAGCTAAGTACTGTGATTGAATATATTAATTATACTCCGTTCCTCAAAACTGCTGGCTTTGTGCCTCTGGCATACATAACGCTGGAATATTCACTGCTGAGTTTCTTCTAATCACGTGTCTCCTAGAACTCGAAGGATGTAAAATTAACAACAAACTAAAATTTCTTTTGTTATATATCCAAGTTATAGCAATATGTTTTACAAATATAGACACTTTAAACAGAGCATTTCTAGTACACAGAGATATAGAAAATACGATGCAATGCGTTTCAAGCACCGCCAAATATAAAACTTACTGACTGTTATTAGAGAACATTTATAGGATCAATATCCCCAAAAATTATCCTTTATGTCATTCCCATTCACTAATTATCGACTCATTTATTTTGTTCAGAACAATGTTTGGTGAAAGATTGTGCAATCGATCGAATGTACATTGGTATACAGTTTGCTCCTTCATTTTAATACTCTCTTTAGTCTTTTACTTGTTTCAGTCATTTGACTTCGGCCATGCTGGAGCACCACCTTTAGTCGAGAAAATCGACCCCAGGGCTTATTTTTTGTAAGCCTAGTACTTATTCTATTGGTCTCTTTTTGCCGGACCGCTAACTTACGAGGACGTAAACACACCAGCATCGGTTGTCAAGCGATGGTGGGGGGACAAACACAGATACACAAACACACATACATACATATATATATATATATATATATATATATATATATATATATATATATATATATATATATATATATATATATATATATATATACATATATACGACGGGCTTCTTTCAGTTTCCGTCTACCAAATCCAATCACAAGGCTTTGGTCAGCCCGAGGCTATAGTAGAAGACACTTGTCCAAGGTGCCACGCAGTGGGACTGAACCCGGAGCCATGTGGTTGGTAAGCAAGCTACTTACCACACAGCAACTTATACATCTACTTATTGCATTGCTGCAATGCAAGGGTAATACCTTGGAGGGACTTATCCGTTCATATCGACCGTATCACTTTTTTTCTGCATGTTTGTATTTTGCTGTATCACTAAGATTTGTCAGAAAGAAAACGCCACTCGGCACATCACTTTATACCGACAACCATAAATGCAGATACAATATTATAGAAATATAAATCTGAATACGACTAATTTATTTACAGTTATACTTCCACTCGCTATACTTGAAGGCACATGAAGAAAGATTGAATTCTGCACATTGTTGCGAGACAATCCAGTCGACATAACTGCATTGCTATGACTATTACTAAAGTATGTTAATAATAACTATGCTACTGCTGTGTAATTTCAATAAATTCTTTAGTTTATCGAGACCAACATTTTAACTTGTATTATAATTTTACATTCTGCAAGTCTAAATTACAACGGGCAAAGTTATAGCTTAGCAAGTGAAAATCGTGAGCTTGTTTTTATTCATTGTTGTTACACAAACGATTACTATTCTGATTTGTTACAATACTATAAATCTGAAAGATGCCGTTCTTCTTACAGGAATAAATATTCCAACATAAACATATTACCATTTCTTAGTTACACCTGGTGTCATTTCATACTCCTGCAAATTTCCCAGAAAATAGTAAAATGTTTCTATTTGAATCCAAGTGAAATAATACTTGTGGGGGCGCAATGGCCCAGTGGTTAGGGCAGCGGACTCGCAGTCGGAGGATCGCGGTTTCGATTCCCAGATCGGGCGTTGTGGGTGTTTATTGAGCGAAAGCACCTAAAGCTTCACGAGGCTCCTGCAGGGGGTGGTGGTGACCCCTGTTGTACTCTTTCGCCCCAACTTTCTCTCACTGTTTCTTGAGTAACGCTGCGATGGACTGGTGTCCCGTCCAGCTGGGGAGAACACATACGCCATAGAAACCGGGGAATCTGGCCCATGAGCTTGGCTAGGTTTTAAAAGGGCGCATAAGAATAAGAAGAAATAATAATTACAATCCGTTACTATTCACAAGCGCTTATTACAAAAGTTGCCTTCACCTCATACTTGTAATACGATGTAATGTGTTCACTATTATCTAACCATTATTATCATAACTTGTTCTGTTATTGATGAACATATTGGGGTTAGTAGCCCGCACTCTTAACCATTATGCTATATGCTCACAAGTATATAGCGTAATAGTTAAGAGCGCGGGTAACTAACCCTAAGATTGCGATTTCAATTCCAGGCAGTGCCTTAATAATAATAATAATAATAATAATAATAACGACAACAAAGAACTTATTCTCCAAGATGAATGTTTGTTCTTCTATTACGAATTCTTTTTGATGCGATGTGGGAGTTCATTGGAGCACTTCTCTAGCCAGAATTGAAAACAATATATTCAGAACAATCACTACCCATGAATTTATTCGGAACAATTCCAATCAATTCCAATTAATAAACCCACCAGAGGTCACTTTTAGGTCATTTGACCATTTAAGAGGATTCCACCAACGTCCTAGTACTGTTATACCATTCCCGTATTTTTCTCTTCTTTACCTATTCCTCCTCCTCGTCCTTCTTCTTCTTCTTCTTCTTCTTCTTCTTCTTCTTCTTCTTCTTCTTCTTCTTCTCCTTCTTCTTCTTCTTCTTCTTCTTCTTCTTCTTCTTCTTCTTCTTCTTCTTTGCCGCCTCTTCGGCTACTGCCGCTTAAACAATCAAAACCAAGAACTCATCAAATATGCTACTACCTACTACCTGCTACCAAGCCTTCACAAGAGTAAAAATGAGAGAGGGAGAGAGAGAGAGCGAGAGAGAGTGTGAGAGAGAGATAGAGAGCGAGAGAGAGAGAGTGTGTGTGTGAGAGAGACAGAGAAAGAAAAAAAAACGAAAATGTCCCTTGCATTTGAAATCTATGGAAATATTTTTTTAAAAAACATTTCATTTAATTTTTCCACGGTTTAATTGTTTTGATACTTTACTCTAAGTTGAAAATTTCGCAAACACTGAAACAGGCACTAAACTGTTTTTCATGATAAAAGTATTTTAGCATATTCTACCTTCTCTTATATATGTGTGTGTGTATGTGTGTGTGTGTGTGTGTGTGTGTGTGTGTGTGTGTATCTTTGTGTGTCTGTGTTTGTCCCCCTATTATCATCGCTTGACAACCGATATTGATGTGTTTACCTCCCCATAACTTAGCTGTTCGGCAAAATAGACGATAGAATAAGTACTAGGCTTACAAATAATAAGCCCTGGGTCAATTTGTTCGACTAAAAGTCGGTGTTCCAGAATGGCCGCTGTCGAATCACTGAAACAAATATAAGATTGTGTGTGTGTGTGTGTGTTAAAACCTACCGAAAGAAACTGAGTCTATGGACACTGTTTGGAAGCCCGTCATCTGGTTAATACCTGATATTTAAATGTCCGGCTTTGTCATGCTTTCTTCTCCAATGATCATTTCTGTTAAGTGACTTGTACATGTGTCTCATAAATACTCGGTCATCGTAACAATTTTAAGGCAAATTGTAATTCAGTCATCTGATGATACAGTAGAATATCCATCATAGAAATCAATAGAGGTTACATCTACCTACCTACCTACCTAGGTATGTGTTTGTGCGTGTGTACCTTTGCATGTGTATAGATCTGAACATTGTACAGTCTCTGAATGAATCTTGCTCATTCATCACACAATAATTATTCAAAAGAAATACCGCCACTTATTATTACTGTATTTTGTTGGCTAATTATTTCGTTTCCCTTTATAGCTAACCATTACCAAGTTTTATTTGAATTAGTTTCATTATAGTTTACGCAGTCTCAGCATTCACTAACGGTAATCAAGAATAATTATTACGTTCTCTTCACTATTAACTATTAAATCATCAGCTGCTCCAACAAAGCGAATCCGTTTTTTTTTTTTTTTCCTAAAACAAAAAGACGGATTAAAATAAATTAGAAAATTGCAATTCTTTGCTGAAGATAAAGACAAAGGATAAATTTGTATAATACAATTATCAATAACATTTTTTTGAAAATTACAAACGGCTTGGTAGAAAAGCATTACACAGAACTAATGTTTAATATACATATAATCTGATTTCTACCATATTTGGATCCCAAGTTTAATGATATGCTTGTAAATATGTATGGAAATGAATCTTGATTGTTAAGATCGGATATTTCAGCTTTTAAAATGCATATTTAAGAGAAGCACAACGCACACATATACATACTTATGTGTGTGTGTGTATGTGTGTGTGTGTATGTGTGTGTGTGTGTGTGTATCGTCAGTAGTTCATGTATCCGAAAAAGAAGCACACTTTAAAGCAGTAGAGAAGTAATTTATAATTTTAGGAGGTTAATTATTACGGCCGGTCAGAGAATGACCATTGGTTTGGTTTCGCTCCTATAAAGCACTTAGCCGTATAAGCCACTCGTCAGACTCAAATGACAAAAGGTGCATAACATCTCTACTATTGGAGGTATCAATACGACACTGTCAGTTAGTTTTGTAAAGAAAATAATATTTGCCTGTGCAGACGGTGTTACAGGCGGGATGCAGCTACCCCACTTACATTGATTCCGGCCTTTATGATATTCAAAGATGCTTCTGCTCGGCGCTACTCAACAAATGGGGAATTCCTAGCTTGCAATAGGAAAGTAAAATTTTAGTAAACAATCGTAAGCCGCTAGCATAGACAAGATGCTCATGTAGAGCATACAATGACTTCGTTGATACGAAGCTGAGGTGGTGGCTAGTAATGGCAATCAAAGCAACAAATATAATTCACAGAAGCAAAATTATATCTTTCCAACCATTTTCCCATTTAAGAAACGTCTGAACAAACGCAGGTCGTCTTTTAGGATACCTGCAATGCACAACTTCAAGTTTCTAGCCTTACACGTACAGTACTGAAATAACGAAGGAACCAAAATCATCATTAAATGGAAGTTCCTGAAATAGCCGGGGATTTATATACAATGCAGCAAAAGGTGTAAGCTTTGCTTGGCAGAGTGAGAGCAAGCAACCAGCAAAGCTCGGTTGTCCCGGGGACTTATTTCAACTGCAGGAAAGAAGTATTTAGTCAATGTTTTATTTAAAACTTTACCTACTACTAACTTGGAATCCCCAATTCATTGAAGTATCTTCGAATATCGCCACGGCCTGAACCAATGTAAGGTTGATAATACCGACCTGCTTGTAACACCTCCTGCACGGACAAGTATTCTTGTTTAGAGAACTATGTGTCCGTGACGTATTTATTCCTACAGCTCTAATGAGGTCATATGCCTTCGGCCATTTGTATTTGACGAGTCGCTTATACGGTTAAGCGCTGTGTAGGTGTGAAGTCGATGGTCAATTTCTGAAAGTCCAATGCATGTATATACATGACCTTTATGTATATCTATCTATCTATAGATATGCATGTCCTTTATGTATGTATCTCTCTCTCTCTCTCTCTCTCTCTCTCTCTCTCTCTCTATATATATATATATATATATATATATATATATATATATATATATATATACACACACACATACATACATACATACGTGCATACATACATACATACATACATACATACATACATACATACATACATATATGCATATATAACTTCTAGATAAATATCCTACATCATAACTTAATATATGACGGAGAATCACGGTAATTTTGTACGACATTCAAATATTTGATCGCACATGACGCAGGACTATTCTAAATGAAAAAAATTAAGAGTAATCAGGTTGAAGTCAAACTAAAATACATTCCTTTATATCCGCCAACGAATATTAAAGAAATAAAAAAAACGACTGAAACAAACGATCAGTTTTATAACGTCCTTCCATCTAACAAGAAAATAAAACACATCTTTCTAACAATAATTATCAATACAATATAAATACCATGAACTATTTGATACAAACAATTAATAAAAATTGATACAGTAGTATCAAAATAGTGGAGACAACAGTATACAAAAAAAGTGGATACAACAATATCAAAACTGTGATAGAAAAACGGGAAAATTGGTGTCCGTATATTTTTTTACTTAAATCTATATAGAAATATATATGCTTGTATAGGCGTGTGTATGCTTGCATGAATAATTTTCCCTGCACGAATGGAGTTTGTCAGAATATTTTGACTGGTCATCTTTTAGCCATACTTGACGTAAATATCTATTCTTTATATTTTTAAGAATTTTAAAAAGTAATTCTTACATATCTTACTAGCCTAAAAGCACTTCATGAACATGGTACAATCTTTTCCTCTAAATTTCATGCAACGTATTGGTATATATATTTGATACTTTAATAATAAGTGGTTATAAAGTTAACAATATACTTTTGTGTAGTGGATGAGCTGAGTGCTCATCACTAGTACATAATTATCATTTTTCTATTAATTTACTACATTATTAATGCAATTTAGGCATCAATAATTGAACATTATTTAAGTTTTCAGTTCCAAGCAGTATCACCATGATTAATGAGTTCGAATTTAGATACTGCTTGATTTCTTAGTTTCCACCAATAACGTCTCGAATCTACAGACTTAATAGGTTAATCGTATTATTTATGATTTATTATTCAATTCTAATTCTCTGGCTACCGTATCTTGAGTCATGTAAATATCGTAATTTGAGACAATTCTCCCACACTTGATTTTATTTCATGTTTCCACTTTTGGACTCGTATAACCTATTGAGACACATTTATTGTTAGTTGCCGATACTTTCAGTATGCTGTGAGGGTATATTGTTCCTGTACTACATCGAGATAAGTTTCAATGTTTTTTTCTTTCATATTCACAAATTCTTTACAGCAATCAACAGTGACCTTCTCGAATTTTGTGTAGAATTTATGCCTGTCTGCCTGTCTGCCTGTCTGCCTGTCTGTCTGTCTGTCTGTCTGTCTGTCTACCTGTCTGTATGTCTGCCTGTCTGTCTGTCTGTCTGCCTGTCTGTCTGTCTGCCTGTTTGTCTGTCTGCCTGCCTGTCTGTCTGACTCTCTCAGTGTATGTATGTATGCATGCTTGCTTTAAAGTCACGAGTCCTGGGTTTGAACCCAGAGTGGTGTCTTGTGCATAGATTATTTTCTCTGGCTACAAATCGATCCAACCCTTGCGAGTGCAAACGACGTAGATCCATTAATCTATTAATGTATGTATCTATAATATATATTCATACATGCTATATTATAGGTGTTATGTACTGTAAGTTATTCATGTTGCCATTATTATCTGTTGTCTATTGCGCTGCGCCTCAGTCTTATTTCACTTAATCTTTAATTCATAAAAAAAGAAGAAATGCTGAAAAAAAGATCTTTTAGAATTTGAATTAATCACTTTATTTTAATAATGCTCGTGTTGCTACTATATATGACAGAGCTGGCATTCTTTTAGGCTATGCTATTTGTTAATAATCCCTCATCGACATGTTGAATGTCAGTAATCAAAATATATCAGCAGGTGATAAGTGTAAAGATTGCAGATCCTCACACACAAATCAGATGCCAGTTTATAGCTGATTTGGAGTTTTGTAAAAATGCCAAAAAAAGATGTAACCATATTAATCAAAAGTAAAACTGTCTTCTAAATTACACTGACTAAAAAAATTCTTATCCAAAAGAAACTGAATGAATATCGTGTAAAAAAAAAAACTTCTATGTTAAGGCCAATAGATATATCATTATTGTCTCCTTCCTCGAACGTCGTAAGTATATTTTAAAATATAAATCAAATTATCAATTTATATATATTTATATATTTCTTTTTCCTTATTTTCGTTATTAATCATTAATCAATTTCAACTGGTTTAGGGAGGAAGGCAAAGAATGTCAAGCGTTATTTCCCAAATGTCAAAATAATTGCAAATTTAGGAAATAGAAATTGTTAATAAAATATTTAGCACCTGCAGATACTTATTCTGTAGAAGATAAAAGCTTAAAAAATATATTTTGCCTCAAACAAAAATCAATGATAATTTTTTTTTCATAAAGTTATTAACCATTTGTGACAATGTATTTTCTTTCATATTTTACTCTTTAAAGTCTAGCTTAATTGATTTAGAAGAATTATAAAAGTAAAATCATTTTGAAGACTTTTAAATACCTGGATTGTCAGAAACCATTCAGATAACGGTTTAAAATGAATTTATTGAAAAAATTTAATATCCGGAAAATAACTTCAGTCTATAAAAATATGTAATTTTTCGATATCAAAATCAAAAAATATATTTTGTATTTTGCTCAAATAAATGTATTTCCTACAGTTTATTGTTCGGCATTATTATTTAATACAACATGAATTAAAATTCTATTATTTCTACAGATAGATACATTCAAACACATCCATGGTCACACATATTCACATATATCTACGCGCGTGCGTTCACTCACACAAACACACACGCACGCACGCGTACGCACACACACACACACACACACACACACACATATATATGAATATAGGGATGATGGATAATTTTTTGTGGGTGTTTGTGTGTGCTTGTGTGTTTTTATGTCTTTGTCAGATGAAAAACAATGGCATAATTTCCCCTTAGATATGCGAAAACAATTTTGATTTAACTCGAGAAGAGTTAAAGGAAACATGGTCATTACAATGATAGATATTTGGGAAGAGATCTAGAGATGTAGCCTGAAGAACTCTGGCAATTCCATATTGTGCTTAGTTTCAAATAACATAATCGAAGTACCATTTCAGAATTTGGCTTTAATAATCTAAATATACCCTAGAGATATTTACGATGCTACCGAAGAGCAGTATAAAACTCATATTGTAAGGTCCTTGGTCTGAAGGGATAAGGCTATCTCTGGTAATGTATTTTATGCAAATATCCGTAATTAATATATATATATATATATATATATATATATATATATACATATATATATATATATATATATATATATATATATATATATATATATACAC
>NC_142928.1:32268179-32303179 GCF_046866305.1 Octopus bimaculoides
GATCGTCAACCGACTTGCAAAGGCAACCATCGCATTTGGCAAACACCGTCATCGCTTATAGAATGAAAGGTGCATCAAACTCGACACTAGCAGCCATTCTTATTACTCTCCTGTTTCTCTGTTCAGTTTTGTTTAAGGATGACAATAATGCATCGAAATTTATTCTCTTACGTGGCAAGAAAGTACCATATTTGTATGGTTAATATAGCATTTGGAATCGCAATGTTTACATCTTTTACGTCTGTAATCAATTTTACAAATCTCAATTCTTCTTAGAACCTTGTTCGCAAGCGTACAGATTTATGGTTTGATATTGGTTTGAAGGTATTTCATTTCAGTGTTTTTGATTTTTTTTTTCATGAATTATTAGTCTTAGTTTATGCTTCGAGAGAGTGGATATGTTTCTGTAGCATTGAATAAATAGTTGTGAAGAATGCATAAAAGAAAATCGTTAGTAATCAGAATTATAGAGGAAGATAAGCAGTCTCTTTTTACACTTGATTTCCGTTTCAGCTGTTAAAATGTGGTTGGTTTCTGCTATTGAAAAGTAGATGCCAGCCGGTACCAAATTAAAGAAGTGTGTTGATGTAGTCTTTAGTGAAATTCACAGCTGTACAAAAGCAATGAAGCATTGCTGAAAGCAATTTATTAACCGATGGCAGTCCAGGGACATAAGATGCGAGCGTAGATGACCAAAATAAGTCACAACATAAGACGGATTTTACAAAAATTAAGTCTATGGATTTTTTTATCCCACTACGTCGGTTAAGTCGACAAGGGTTCAAGAAGATCAGATCGATGAAACAGCCTGCTTTTGAAATTAACGTGCAAGTGCCTGAGCACTCCACAGAGACACGTAACATTAACGTAGTTCTCAGGGAGATCCAGTGACACAAAATGTGACCAGGCTTGCATTTTGAAATACAGGTAGAACTCATTTTTGTCAGCTGAGTTGACTGGAATAACATGAAATAAAGTGCCTTGCTCAAGATCACCACACGCAGCCGGGTATCGAAGTCATGAACTTAGGATCCTGAGCCTAATCAGTTGGACACATGCATTCACGTTCTGTATTGCTATTAACTCAGAAACTCATCATTTTGTTTAATATTTACTATAATACACTCTAGAATTCATCTAACATTCTTCTGTTGATATTCAGGGCTACCGAAATCAATTTCACTTTCTGCCGTCGAAGAGTTTTACCCTAAACATTGAAATACCTTTTTCCACTCAAAATACGATTGTATTCAAACCTGTAAAATTAATATAGAATCGCTTATGATCGTTGTTAATAACTATGACAATTCCTGTACTCCGTTTCATTTTTAAAGAGTAAACAATCAAATCGATATAACTTATTCCATTTTTCATTCACTCTCTCTCACACACACACACACACACACACACACACTCACACACACACACGAACAAGCACACACAGAGAAAGAGAGAAAGAGAGAGAGAGAGAGAGAGAGAGAGAGAGAGAGAGAGAGAGAGAGAGAGAGGCAACACACGCATATTAATATATGTATGTGTCTGTTAATAACAATTTATGGCTGTGTATTTGACTAAACTTTACGTACCATTCCCTAATTCATCATATTACTAATTATTCCAAATACAGATGTTACAACAATTGACATTCTATTGATTGGAAAAAAAAATAGACATAACTCTGTTAGTTCAATGTTATCGTAACTTGTTTGTTTGCTTGGTGCATTTTTTTTTTTCTGATATTTAATGGTTTTCTGAAGACTGCGGTAATATTCCATAACATAACATTTTTTGTTTGTCACTAATGTTACTAGTTCTTTGTCAGCCCCATTAACAAGTCACTAATAGATGACAAATCACAAAATTACTAGTTTCTAATTAATCATTCGTTTTCAATTGTCATTCACTCTATGTTTACTATACCCGTTCTCGAAAAAAATTCATTCACAAAATGATTTCAGAAGTCCTCACTATGCCTTGTAAAATAATTAGGAAACTACGCAAAAATGTATGTGCGAAGTTTCCTATCAATTTGGACATGCCTGCTTATGTTGTTGTTGTTGTTTACGTAGTGTTTATACATACATACATACATACATACATACATACATACATACATCCATACATACATACATGCATACATGCATACATACATACATACATACATGCATGCATACATACATACATATATGTATATGAGTGTGTGTTTATGAGTGTATATAAATACAGATACATATTTATAAGTATAAGCATAGTTATGTATGTATGTATTGGTAAGGTAACATCGAGGTTGTAATCATCATCATGTATGATACCAGCGTTACCTAATTTTTGCACGTCGTACAGTGATTAATCATTGAGCACTTATGCACCCATTCCTTTTATTGTAACTGTCTTACAGAGAGAGAGAGAGAGAAAGAGAGAGATAGAGAGAGAGGGAGAGAGAGAGAAAGAGAGAGAGAGATAAGGAGAGAGAGAGAGAAAGAGAGAGAGAGGTGGGAGAATGGGAAAGGGGTTAGGTAGAAGCGAAAAAAAAAATCGAAGAAAGAAAAACATACGAGAAACATTTAGCACAGAAATATAATTTAATTTTACGATGACATTTTAGATGTAAATTAAGATTTCTTCCGTTCATTGTTTTTGCTGTAAAACATGACTTTTTTGTTTTTTCGGAAGTCCATTTAAACAAGTTTCATTAACATACTTAGATTTATATTTCTAAAAGTAACATGAAGTTCTATTATAAATGACATTGTTTGCCATTATAGTTTTTTTAAGGTTTAATTAGGAAGAAACGAACATATATCGGATTGGTAGAACTTTTAAGCGATTAGGTAGAGTTGTTTGAACCATTCTGTCTGGTTCTCAGAATTTTGATTTCGAATTCTGCACTTGTCATAGTTTAGTTTTGTCATTTTCGAGTCGACAAATAGACGTCCAGCATTGAGATTTGGTCTTGTTGTCTTTCCAGAAGGAATCGAATGTGGTCAAGCCCGAATAAGGACGGAAATCATGTGACAAGCAGCATGTTATAACAGCATCTCTACGATCGCATCTAGTTTGGTGTGCTTATCATTATTATTCTATTCCAAAAGGTCATGATTTTGCAAGAGACAAACGTTTGTTTTGGAGCCCGTGAATTGTTCCAGAATTCTGTTCTTTTAAAGAAAATATATTTTTCATCAATTTTATTAAGCCAAACAAAAACATCTGATGTTAACGAAAATTTTGCCCATTTTTGTCTGATTTTGAGAGTCTTCCATAACGAAATCACATTTTTATGTTCTTTTGGACGAAAGAAACAATATGGCTTCACAGATTCAGGTGGACAAATACCTGTTTCAACTGTCAATTATTTATCTATTTCTCTCTACTACCCAGTGTATGAATGTCTACCAACACAACAAAAATTAAAAGATATGTGAAAGTTACACCACCACAGCAACGACTAATGCTAACCGAAACAGGAACAATGAAAATAAATAGAAAACTGAAAAATATTATATTATTTTATTCTTTTATTTGTTTCAGTCATTCGACGGCGGCCATGCTGAAGCAACACCTTTAGTCGAACAAATCAACCCCAGGACTTATTCTTTGTAGGCCT
Organism: Octopus bimaculoides; assembly: GCF_046866305.1. Taxonomy (NCBI): domain Eukaryota; kingdom Metazoa; phylum Mollusca; class Cephalopoda; order Octopoda; family Octopodidae; genus Octopus; species Octopus bimaculoides. Next base: position 32,271,784 of record NC_142928.1, read on the forward strand.
GGTACTTATTCAATCGGTCTCTTTTGCCGAACCGCTAGGTTACGGACATATAAACACACCAGCATCGGTTGTCAAGCGATAGTGGGGGAACAAACACAAACACAAACACACACACACACACATACACACACACACACACACACACACACACACACACACACACACACACACACACTCACATACGACGGGCTTCTTTCAGTTTCGGTCTACCAATCATAAGGCTTTGTTTGGGCCGAGGCTATAGTAGAAGACTTGCCCAAGGTGCCACGCAGTGGAACTAAATCCGGAAACATGTGGTTGGTGGACCATATATATATATATATATATATATATATATATATATATATATATATATATATATATATATATATATATATATATATATATATGTATATATATACATGGGTGACTGTCCATGTGTCTGTACTGTATGTAGTGATATATTCTTGATGGTGTTCGTTCAAAAATGGATTCCCTATCTCTGAATTAATCTCTATGTCGTTTAAAATTTCATTAAAAAATTATACGCTAAACGTTCATCGGGTAGGTCGTGGCAGCGAACTTCTGAAGTAGCCTACACAGACGCACAGACAGAGACAGACAGACACGACACACACATATATACACACACACTCCCACACAAATATATATATATATATATATATATATATATATATATATATATATATATATATATATATATATATTCCTTATTTATATACCTTTTCATTCCTGCAAAACTGTACTATCCTCAAAATAGATTGCTTATCTAAATTCTACTATTATTTCTCTTTTTATACTTTGTCTAATTAGAATATTATAATACACCTAATAATAATAATAATAATAATAATAATAATAATAATAATAATAATAATAATAACTTAATCCGTTGTATACATATACATACGTATATATATATTTGGATACGTGTTTTATACATACATATATATATATATATATATATATATATATATATTCTGTTCGGATCACACGAAAGGTTGTTTAGGCGGGCTATTTAAGCTAGTCGTGTGCATACGTGCATATATATGTATGTATACGTCCGTATATGTAAGTATACTGTTTATATACATGTATTTGTATTTATGTACTTGAGTATATTCCACTGATGAAGGCAGACCATTATTATTTATGCAAAGCCAGAAATCCAGGATTTGGAATTATCTTTATTTTTACTGGTTCATTTGGTCTTCGTCTTCGCTAATCGTGCCATGCGGACATTTATTGTGGTTTTAGAGTCAGGATTTGACTGCTATTTTTTCAGCGTGGTGGTATCTCTTGATACCCTGTATTATAATTTTAAATAATTATTACCTTTGATGGTTTTTATTCCCATGCTAACCACTTGATAAGATCAATATTTTAAATATCGATCTTATCCTTATTTATATAAATATATATATATATATATATTTGGATATGTGTTATATATATATGTATATACATATGTGTGTGTGTGTGTGTACGTGTGTGTGTGTGTGTGTGTGTGTGTGTGGAAGCGCAATGGCCGAGTGGTTAGGGCAGCGGACTCGCGGTCGTAGGATCGCGGTTTAGATTCCCAGACCGGGCGCTGTGAGTGTTTTTTGAGTGAAAACACCTAAATACCACGAGGCTCCGGCAGGGGATGGTGGCGAACCCTGCTGTACTCTTCTACCACAACTTTCTCTCACTCTTACTTCCTGTTTCTGTTGTGCCTGTATTTCAAAGGGCCAGCCTTGTCGCACTCTGTGTCATGCTGAATCTCCCCGAGAATTACGTTAAGGGTACACGTGTCTGTGGAGTGCTCAGCCACTTGCACGTTAATTTCACGAGCAGGTTGTTCTGTTGATCGGATCAATTGGAACCCTCGTCGTCATAACCGACGGAGTGCCAATAAAGAAATATATATATATATATATATATATATATATATATATATATATATATATATATATATATATATATATATATATATATAAATTAGAAACGTAAAAATAAAAACAAAACACAAGCTTTATAATTGTTGCATCATTATTGGTATATAATTGATAGTATAAATCTATCTTCAGCCGCAAATATATACTTTCCCAAGAATTATATCACAAAGACGAAATTAAAAGAGGGAGAAACATGAGAGATAAAAGGTGAGAGTCCACTTGGTATTGTCCATTGTAATATACCTCGTAGTATCTTTAATTTGATATATTTACATAAAAGTTCATCGGTACTCCGAAATCTGTCCATATTGTGCCACAATTCAGTGTAGAATGAATGCTAGATAAACAATACTAGCACAGGTGCTTACAATTACCAAGTATTACCTCTAACATTTACTATATATATATATATATATATATATATATATATATATATATATATATATATATATATATATATATATATATATATACAGGAGTGTGTATATGTGTACGTATTTATATACATAACTTAGCCTTATGAATTTTCTAAAGTCTCTGACGAAGTCTAGAGGCACACCCGAGTACCTTAATTTTACTACTTTCTATATTCTAATAATTAGTGGTATTTTATATATGTAAAACATAACCTGTTATACATGTATGTATATTACTATTATTGTTTAAAAGAAAGAAATAGACATAATATAATGGCTAACACTCGATGAATACCACCTCTTGATCCCTCCATTTTCTTCTTGCCGTATGAATTAAGGGTCAAACAACGTTTTACCCTCGCCCGTTTATTACATTCAGTAGTGTAACTGGCACGCAATAAACAACACTTGTGTATTAATAATTGGGTATTTTACCAGCAGTATATTGGATAGATATTATACCTTAGTTGGTTGGATTCACAACCTCTAACGCTCTTGGAATTATATATATATATATATATATATATATATATATATATACAGAGAGGGGGAGAGGGAGGGGGAGAGAGGGAGAGAGAGAGAAGAAAGGTTCGGATTAGTGGTATATAGGTAGTACAATATATTTTAAGACCCATATGTAGGACCCATTTGAGTTCGTTTTCTAATGAAAGATACCATAACTCCACGACCCTGGCATCTTACACCTACCTTCTAAAGAGGTATAATAAAAGACACTCCTTGGAATGGTCTATTATTTCGAGGGCTCTAAATTTTTGGGTTAATATTAATAAATGTAAGCTATGTGTGATGCAATCCCTTGCTATCCTTACGTGTTTCGGGCTCAAAACATTAAATAAATTTGCTGAAGTGATCCCCTTTTGCAATCACAAATTCTCTTCCACTTTTTTAGTGGTGTATAGAAATAAAAATAGATGTAGTAAAAAATGATGTTTGGTCTTACATGGATTTGAAACCAGCGTATTTAGCTTTATTAGAAACAGCCTGCATTTTTTTTTCAGCCAATAAAGTAGGCTTGCAGTATGATAATGTTGAACTGGTCTTGTATATGTGTCCTATTTCTCTTTACATTGCCATGATATACATCAATTCATATCTAACTATGGTGATGTGCTCCCGAAATGGCCATAGATGATGTGTTTAGTTTAATTGTTGAATCGTTACTCTTGAACTATTGTATTCTGAGTGGACGTATTTTTTTATTAGAAAAAAAATACTCATGGATTATTGGTGTGAGTGAAGCAAATATAACTTTTTAGTCGATTTATTCTTTATTTATTCTTTCTCAACATTTTTAGAATGACATATATTTAGTATTTTAAAGTATTTTATAAATTCTTAGTCGTCTTTTAATAGGACGTCGCTATACGTGTTTTCTTCGCATGTATGTATATTTTCACCTTGGTGGTTTTCAGTATTTGTATATCTTATATATTTTATATTTTCATTTATATATTATGAAAGCCATGGTAATATTTATACATATATGATGTATGTTTGATGTTTGATACCGTATATAAAGTCGTTAAGTCGTTTTAATGTTTGTTCTATAACCAATGTTTAATTATCATTGTCTCATTTATTTGAGCAAATCTTTTTTGCAGTCCTATTAACTCTTTATCCCTTCTGAAAGAAAGAATAGTTAATCTTGACGTATTATATATATATATATATATATATATATATATATATATATATATATATATATATATATATATATATATATGTGTGTGTGTGTGTGTGTGTGTGTGTGTGTGTGTGTGTGTGTGTGTACCCACATATATATATGGGAGCGAGCGAGCAAACAATAGTAAATAGCGATCATCATCTATGATAGGAGTTCACGTAATTGATAAAATTTTAATCAGCTTTATATTACTTAAATCACCGTGGAGTGTGTGAAATGTCCACTTCATATGTTTGGATACTCTGAGTCGAACTGTTATTCACGTGTGTGTTTATATATATATATATATATATATATATATATATATATATATATATATATATATATATATATATATATACATACATATCTATGTATTATGTATATACTTCTATATATATACATATATATGTATACACACGCGGGCATGCACGTATATATTTATATAAACACATAGTCCTATGATTGCTTAGGATGCCGAAATTTCGAAGTCACTGTCTGTAATCTTTCGGTTGAAAATTAACAACTTTTTATTATGAATTAACATAAAATCAAACATTGATATAAATAATATATGTACAAAATATATGTGCATTTATGTATATTTATGCATATATGTATGTGTATATTTATGTATACACATACATAAATGTATATTTGAGCATATATGTGTGTGTATTATGGAGAAATATGTGTGTGTGAGCATGTATGTATATATATATACACACACATATATATATGCATATATCTATATGCATATATATATATATATATATATATATATATATACGTATATATATGTATATATATATATATATATATATATATATATATATATATATATATATATATATATATATATATATATATATATATATATATATATATATATATATATATATATATATATATATATATATATACACACATATACACAGAGACAGACAGGGAAACAGAGAGCGAGAAATATAGAAATATAGAAACATATCTATTTTATGTATTCATAAATATCTACGTGTAGGTATTGTATTTCCTTGTCCAGTGAGTTGATCTAAGATCATATGTTGAAACAGAGTCAGTTATATCAGGAAAGAGGCATGGCAACCGTTTAAATGGCTATCATTAGAACGGAAATAAGATTTACACTTTCACTATTAGCCACTTAACGCCACTAAGTAGTATAAGTATTGAGTGTATTTCATCTCCATAAGCTGCTTCATGTTTCCTTTTGTTTTGATATTCATCATTATCTAATTCTACAGGAATATAATATTCGTTTTATATATGCTTTTTCTCCTCTCGCGTCTTATCTCAACGGCCTTTGGGTATTCCGGCCAGGTATTTTGTTACTCCTATCGTATGTTGTAAGGAGATAATCATATGTTAGTTAGTCTTGTAACAATCATAATGCAATATTAACAGCCAGTAATATACGAGATGTATGTATGCATATACATGTAAATGCATAAACATATATATGTATCTGCATATACATACACGCATACACGCACTCATACACACATATATATATATACATATAACCTCTCACACATTACATGCAGATACATGTGCATGCATGTATATACATATATACATATGTGTGTGTGTGTGTGTGTATTCACACACACACACACACACACACACACACATATATATATATATATATATATATATATATATATATATATATATATATATATATATATATATATATGAATATACACATTCACATACATCTAAAATTCCTGCTTACCAACATACGCTCGCACTCGCATATTCCGCATGTGTGCGGGCGTCAGCGTATGTCGATGTGTGTGTGTGTGTATTGTGTATGTGTGTGTGTATGTGTGTGTGTGCGTGTGTGTGTGTGTGTATGAAAGTGGGTGTGTTCATTTTCTTTTTTTAGTTTTCTGTTCTCTGCGGTGCTATTTATCATATAATGGTTATATCTTATACTCTTTCCTACCAAATAATCCTTTCTCTATCTTATTTGCTTTTAGTTGCAGCTCCGCCTATCGTTATACCTCACCGGGAAATATCAGCAATATGTATCTAACTCCTAAGAAAAGAGGATACAAAAGAAATATACACAATTCGATGGTATTCGCGTTACCCATTTATCATATCGTAATATGTTTATTGTTATTTCTTTTCTCTCGTTTTGAAGAGTATTTAGGCGATTGTTATAGGATTCGAAGCTGTACAGAACTTTTCAAAGAACAATGGAAAACGATTAAAACAAAGAATTGCATTTAAGAATCGCTGCTTCACTAAAGCTTGTTACAAGTGCGTGCTTGCATATATGTGTATGTATGTGCGTATATCTGTGTTGGTGTGTCTTTATGTATTTGGATGAAGGTGGGGCCGTAGAGCAATGTATGTGTGTGTGATTGAATGTATGTATATGCATGATCGCAATCAATTAATGAAGAGTTTTAACATATTTCCGTATTTTTCAACCCACGCGTGTGTGTGTATGTGTGCATGCATGTGTGTATGAACTCGTCTTGCACTCACTTTATCCATTACTCTATTACAATATATATGTATGTGCATGAGTTCACATACACAGACACAAATACACACGCACACACTCATACATACATATATATTTATATATATATATATATATATATATATATATATATATATATATATATATATATATATATATATATATATATATATATAGTGAGAGAAGGAAACAGGTGGAGAGTAAAACGAGAGGAGAGAGGAGAGAGCATTGAGAGTGTAAACGTAAAAGACACAGAAAGAGATAAATTTGTTTTTTTATTATTATATACTTAAATGCCAAAGTTCCAGTATATTTTTCAGCGAGGAAAGGGATATAATATTTTTCGAATTCTTAGTGGTTAATATCCCAAAGATAATTGTTATATTTCACTATTAATTAATAGGAGAATTGTCGAATTTAATTGTTGATGTGTTCTCATTAAGTCACTGGCATAAACTCTGTAGTTTATTTGTATTATTAATCGTTGTTTCACAGTGTAAAGTGTTTGCATAACAGAATTATTCCAGTCATCAATAGGCTCAACAATCTTTCAGATACACATTCCAGCTTGCACATACGTACACACATACACACACATACATACTTATATATATATATATATATATATATATATATATATATAAATACATACATATATATTTACATATATATATACATATATATACATACATATATATTTACATATATATATACATATATATACATACATATAGACATACATACTTACATATATACATACATATATACATATATATACAAAATGGTACAAGAGCGCAAAACATCCAGACGGTTAGGTGATACAAAAAAGGGACTACAAAACATCCAGATAGACGATACGAAGAAAACGAGGACGGGTTATTCGGAGTTTACTTTCCTCAGTCGAGTTCCAGATTATTTTTGCAATTTTGGCTGGTTATACTCAAGATTGCTCCAATCTGACCAGCCCCAAGGAAAAACTAAACTAAGACCATTAGATTCCTTGGAAGAAAGCATATATATATATATATATATATATATATATATATATATATATATATATATATATATATATATATATATATATATATATATATATATATATATATATATATATATTTGCACCATGAACAGTGAGATGTGAAACGAATGCATGCATGTTTATTCTTTATACCTGACGTCATACTCCAACGCAAAGGTGTTAGTCACTGGTGAGTTCGTCAGAGGAAAATAAATATGCAAGACATCATTTCGGATCTCGCTGTGGACTGTGCAAATGCTGATTTATTATTAGTTGGTAGAAATCAGCATGGATCAGTGAATACTTTGCTAAATTTGTATACTAGGCTATCGACTATTTTTAGATGCAAAGGCTTGGGTACTTCTGGTTAACAAGCCAAAACATGTCACAACGCCGTTGGTTGAAGAATTCCTTGTAGAAGTGAATCAAATATTTTTTTGGAATACATAATCCCTCTAAAGGCGGTCTTCTCCTGTGACGAGCACAACAGCGATTAGTGTATTGGCGTTCCATAGTAGCAAATCCTCGCATGTTGTGTGTGTGTGTGCGTGCGTGTGTGTGCGCGCGCGCGCACGTGTGCGTGTGTGCGCGCGCGCATATAAGGGTATATACGTGTGAATATATTGTAACTATAAAAGTTTCCTATGCCAGAATTAATGTGCACCGCTTGATTATCTAGAACAGTTTAAATTTGGAATGCCAGACAGTAGAATACACTAACTGTATACAAAATGGCTGATAGTTAGCAAGTTCGGACACACATAAGAAAGAAGAAAGCAAAGGACCACTTATGAGGTCAGAGAAGTGTGACGAAAGAACTCTGGCCGAAATAGGTCTAATGTAATGTAATGTAATATAAAGCTGAAGCAAATTAACACCAAATATACAGTGCGTGTGTTTTTATTGGCTAAACTGGCAATATGACCATCCCCAAATACAACAAAATCTGTTTCAACACACGATTTCACATAAAAAATCTTGCAAAACTACTATACAAACGGAATATATATATATATTTCGTTTTTCTCTTTCATTCTTTTATATCGTTATTATTTAAAGTCGCGCGCTGGTAGAATCGTTAGCACGCCGGGCAGAATGCTTAGTAGCATTTCGTATTTCGTTATGTTCTTAATTCAAATAGAGAGCTGGTAAGTGTCTGTGTGTGTATGGATAGGGGCCAGTGACTTTGACGTGTGGATGTATGCGTCGACTTTTCTAGCTTTACATTCTGATTTCAAAATCTACTGCGGTCGTCTTTTCCTTTAATCCTCTCGTTCTCGATAAGATAAATACCAGCTGAGCACAAGGAGGCAAATGTAATTTAGTAGCCACTTTTCCCAAATGTTCTGACTGTTTCTATATTAGCATTATTACTGGCAGAAATACTGCCCACCTTGCAATTTTAGGTCGTGTTATACAGCTCACTATACAGGGATTTTAAGTACTCTACCCCAGTATGTTTCAGCACCATTATAGTAACAATTATATATCATGCAGCAACATTTTAATATTAGCACTGATCACTTCCCAGCATGCTCACGGCTCACCATCATTTGCACACCCTCAAACCTTCATCCAAACACCCACGGACAACATCCACACTTCCACACATTACAGATGCATACACATACGCACACATCCACATGTCTAAGTCACTGGACACTATCCATACACACAGACACAAACTTAATATTCTCACATGCACACAGACACACGAGCACCTTCGTTTTGGGATAACCAATACTTTATTGTCTCCCCTTCTTTCTACCTCTCCAGTCAAACCTTTCTTTTCCCAACCAGTCGCCATGCTTTATCACTAATTCCACAGGATTTTTATTTTCTCACACTTTTTTCTCCTTATTCTTTTCTGTTGAAGTGCGTAGACTCGAAACGTAAAAGACTTTCTCGCTTTCCCGAGAGTCAAACAAATACACCTGCTAGTTGTTCATACACCTGTCTTCGTCTTTTGGTTTTCGGTAAATTTCAACCGAGCATATTCATATTGAAAACCGCATTATAAGAGATGCGATATATCGCAGTGTAATATTCTACTGAGCTATTGTCATGGTCCTTTATAATACAAAATAAGAATGTGTACAAACACACAACCACACACACACACACACACACACACACACACTCACACACAAATACATACATATACAGAGTCATAATTCAGTCTATTATTATGTAGGGTCCTGCATTTTGTACATATTAACGCTTATTAGTTATTCTGATCACATAAATGTATATCTATGCATTTGTGTAAATATGCTTAAGTGTGTCTGTGCATGTGTTTGGTTGTGCGCATGTATCTATCAAGTATGTATGTTTATTAATATTTACACACTTACACACACACACACACACATATACATATAAGTATATATGTATTTTTGTGTGTGCATATATGTGTGTATATATATATATATGCATACATATAACCTATGAAATAGATATGTATGTATACACACATATATATATGCATGTATATTTCCTATGATAGACATATGTATGTATATATATGTATTAATTTATATTTGTATATGTTTATGCAAGTATACATGTGCAGAAATTCACATATACATATATAGATGTATGCACCTTGCATAAAATGCATACAATATGCACACATGTAGATATAATCGAATATGAATAACTTTCATATACCAATCACTTGATGACACGTTTCTAATCAACGAGATTGATCTTACGGTGAGAATTAAAAACGTAAATGTTTACCAATTTCGTAAAGGAAGATTTTTTTTTAACTGTGAAGATTTAAAGAGATAATGTTTAAACTGATATGCACGATAAAACGAAAGTAGGAAAGTCCAAAACAATATGACGTTGCTAAGCATTAGCTCTTGTTTTTAGATAAGATTCATATTTGTTCTTGTTTTTACGAATGTTTCTCATCTTTCAAAAACATAACTATAATCAATGATTCGAAAGGCGAGATACGTATACTACAACTGAACGTTTTTTTGAACAGGTTAAAAGTATATGGAGATGAAAGTATGATTTGCATAAAAATGAAGGAAGAGCTTCTATCAGTAACGCCCCGTCATTCTGCAGTTGTACGAAATCCTGCGTACGTGTACATGTTCGAATGTGAATAAAGGTATATGTATGTTTGTTCTATATAATAACGCATACATTTATATATGCGTACATATATATATATATATATATATATATATATATATATATATTATGTAGGGTCCTGCATTTTGTACATATTAACGCTTATTAGTTATTCTGATCACATAAATGTATATCTATGCATTTGTGTAAATATGCTTAAGTGTGTCTGTGCATGTGTTTGGTTGTGCGCATGTATCTATCAAGTATGTATGTTTATTAATATTTACACACTTACACACACACACACACACATATACATATAAGTATATATGTATTTTTGTGTGTGCATATATGTGTGTATATATATATATATGCATACATATAACCTATGAAATAGATATGTATGTATACACACATATATATATGCATGTATATTTCCTATGATAGACATATGTATGTATATATATGTATTAATTTATTAATACATATATATACATACATATGTCTATCATAGGAAATATACATGCATATATATATGTGTGTATACATACATATCTATTTCATAGGTTATATGTATGCATATATATATATATACACACATATATGCACACACAAAAATACATATATACTTATATGTATATGTGTGTGTGTGTGTGTGTAAGTGTGTAAATATTAATAAACATACATACTTGATAGATACATGCGCACAACCAAACACATGCACTTATCTATAAGGCTCAATTTAATTTTTTATAAATTGATTTTAATTGAGTTTTTTACCTGTAATTTTGGATTTTGTCCCTAATAATATTATTATATATATATATATATATATATATATATATATATATATATATATATATATATATATATACATATATATACATATATATATATATATATATATATATATATATATATATATATATATATATATATATATATATATATATATATATATATATATATATATATATATATACATATATATATATATATATATATATATATATATATATATATGTATGTATGAGTGTGTGTGTGTCCGTGCGTGTGTGTGTTATGGTTATATTCATATGAAGTTGCATTCACAGTGTATTTTTGTGGCGTGTATCTTTATTTATTTTTTAAGATAAATGGTTGACTGTATCTTTGAAGTTTCGGCTAACTTGAAGACAACCGACTACATATAGCTTTCCTTTTCGTTCAGTTTCCTGCTATGATTCCGCTGTTCTGTTTCGTTACCAACTTTGACCCTCTATAAATCTCAAATCTTATGCTGTTACTTATGGGAGGAATAATCTTCGAAGTCTCATATTGTCGTGCAATGCTCGCAATGAGGAGTAGATAGACAGCCGACAACTGATAAAGGGCCGTTCTTTGTGTTACTTGTCCTGCTTTACATTTGTTTTTCACGTTCTTTCCGTATTGAACTCATTTGTTTTCGTATTTCATGTTTTTTTTCTGTTAGTGACGTCCTGTATCCATATATGCATATGTATATATATATATATATATATATATATATATATATATATATATATATATATATATATATATATATATATATATATATATATATATATATATATATATATATATATATTCAAGGTTGGATATGGTACTTATGCGTAGGCACCCGAATATCGTATTCCAAAAGGATAGGTGATCAAAATCAAAAAATAAGCATATTACATTTAATGTAATGCTCGCATTACTTAAATAAATTGGAGTAGCATGAAACGTGCGTACTGCAATCACCTTTGAAATCCGTGTTGCTTATTTATATATATATATATATATATATATATATATATATATATATATATATATAGTTGAAAATGCCTTCGTTTCATATACATTAATCTATTTTTATAAATATATATATTTTATATGCATGTCGTAGCTTTTCATGGGACATTGTATAGTAATCAGTTCTCGTGACATTGGGGTTTCGTCATTTTGGATGTTTGAAGAATAAGAAGAATGAGTCTAGAGAGTGAACCAAGGGAAGCAACAGGTGGCAAGGGGGACAACTGGCTCCTTACTAGGATTTTTACGATGGTCAACTTTGTCCACTGAATGTATACGAAAACAAGGACTGAAAAATCGGAAAATGCTACACAAATACAAACAACAGGTCACAACAACAGGTGTCTTTTGACTAAGGACGAATTACATTTAGCTGGCGTGTGTGGAAGTAAACCCTTACGGAAGGGGTACAAGATTTCATAGGCACAGGGAGGAATATAGATGTTGCGCGGACAGCAGCCGAACCAAGAAAGAAAGGCTAGACTTGGCCGAACACCGGTCACGCGGGGACAGAAGAGGTAGAGGCAAAGGGACAGAAGAAATAAGGAGGGGCGAGAAAAAAATGACAGGGACACAGTGAAGTGAAAAGAGTAGGGAAAGTGAGTATGATGGGAAGGCAAGGAAATGTGACAGAGGGGGAACGAAATAACGAAGTAAGCGTGATAGGGCTGATAGAAATAAGAAAAGAATAAAAGAAAGGAAGAATAGAGTCGTACAAGATTTAGGTAAATATATACTTACATATAAGTGTACGTATGCCGCTTTTTCACTATCTCTTTGCCCACACGTGACCATCGTCCATCTTTCTATTCCTCACGTGATTATCCTTCTTTTCCTTCAGGACTGTCCTAATGACTGGTCGTATTCTATCTCACTATTCTATTTTTCTCTTTTCAAGGAAAATGTTTCTGCAGCGATCGCTATTCTACCCTCGTTCTGGTCAAACGACTCTCAATGTCTGTTTTCGTTCGGTTTCTTTGTATGTTTCCACTGACCTGTTTTTGTTCTTAACTTTGACCCTCCATATATTTCAAATTTTATTTTGGTACTAAGAAGACACATATTGCAGTTCAATACTCGAAATGAGTAGATAGACAGTCGACAACTGATGAAGTTTTGTTCTTTGTTTTACTTGTACTGTTTTAGATGTGTTTCTCTCGTTGTTTGCGTATTGAACTCATTTGTTTTCGTATTTCATAATGTTTACTGTTGTTGACGTCCAGTACCCATATATATATATATATATGTATATATATATATATATATATATATATATATATATATATATATATATATAATTGCAGCGTGGAAGGTGTATATAAGCTATTTAAAAACACGCATTGAAATTTAAAATATTTTGACAAATTAAATTTCAATGTCGAAGTGAATCTAACAGCTTTTCGTGTTTTTAAATGGCTTATAAACACCTTCAACGTTGCAATTGTCTATGTTTCAACACACGATCTCACACCAGGTCACTTGCTATGCAAGTGTATACATATACATATACATTTCCTCGCGTTCGGTAAAAATGTGTTTTTTATGGTAGTCTGACGTTAGAGTCCCTCACAGCGTGAGGCATTATTGTATAGTAATGCCCTTATATAAATAAATATATATATATATATGTGTGTGTGTGTGTGTGTGTGTGTGTGTGTGTGTGTGTTTGTATGTGTGTGTATGTATGATATACATGTGTGCATATATATCGATCATTCTCTCTGTCTATCAACCTAGTTTTCTACATTTATACCTACTTTTTTATCCACAAACGTTCTATATATATATATATATATATATATATTACGATGATATTGTTTATGCAATAACGAGTTCTTTGAACTTACTATCAGGAGAGACACAACATAATATAAATAAACGAATGACAAATGAGTACACACACACATACACACACACTCAACTACGTAGCTGCGTATATAAACATATGCAAATAATAAATATGTGACTTTGATTTGTGATCTATGTGCGCCTGTGTATGTATATATGTATATGTATGTAAGTATATATATATATATATGTATATCTCAATAAATATAAACGTCTATATGAGAGTTTGAAAGAAAATCATGAACATAGGAAAGACAGAGAGAGAGAGTGTGTGTGTGCGATAGAGAGACAGAAACATACATACAGACAGACAGAGTCAGAAAGAGAAGGCTTCAGATGTAGAAGTGATAGAGATGGGTAGTTAAATAAACTGTCCAGCTTTGAAAAAAAATTTTTTTTCCGTGTCATTACACTTATATACAATATACTTTATGAAGAAATTTCCTAAACATATCTACACCTTCTTACACTAGTTTACACACACGCACAAACATATACACACAAACATGCCCCCCCTCACCCCGCACACACACACGCACATTCACAGACATACGCTATCGTGTGCTTATCGTGTTGCTAATTCACTTATCCACACCCACTTAGACCCATCGTACTCCCACCTTATCGTATCTTTCTTGAGTTAATTGCGGAATGGACTGTGTTTCTCTGAAGGTGTTTTGATGTGATTAAATCGTTTTCTTCCTTTATTTACGTATTAAATTAGAAAATATTTAAAAAAAGACAGGTTCAATCATGAATATTACTGCATTTAATAATTCCATTAAGTTGAGTCTTCTTAGAAACCTGACATTTCATTATTACATCGTGGAAAAATTTGTAATGTCATACATATGTCATTATTTTGCTGCCATATGCCAGCTGTATTTAAAGAATGCAACTCATTTGTGATAAAATGTCGAAGTAGGAAAACTTTAGTTGAAAATAATTTATAGTAAATTAGTTGTTTCCATTTCATGTGTACTTATTTAAACAGCTATATAGAATTATATTTCGTGTTTTCTAATTTTTTTTGATACAGCAAAATACTTGTAAAGAGTTTCATAGCTTTACAATCACCACTTATTTGTCTATATATCTATTCATAAACTTCTCTCTCACTCTCTCTCTCTCTCTCTCTCTCTCTCTCTTTCTCTCTCTCTCACGTATTCTTATACTCTATTTCTTTATACATACATGTATATGTGTTCATGAGTTTAAGTGTATACACACACACACACATTCACACATATATTGAACATATGAATATATATATATATATATATATATATATATATATATATATATATATATATATATATATTGGAGACATTTATACGCATATGCATAACTGCAATGTAGAATTACATGCACATATACATCTACACGCACACACACACATATAATGTATATGTATATATAATGTATATGTATACATATATATATATATATATATATATATATATATATATATATATATATATATATATATATATACATATGTATACATATATGTATACATCTCTATATATATATATATATATATATATATATATATATATATATATATATATATATATATATATATATATGTATATATATATATATATATATATACGCATATGTATGTATTTATTATTAATCATAGATAAACAAGGAAACATGACCTTTAATTTGGCAGTGGAAATTGTTGTGCACACTTCACAACTAATTGCAACAGAAATATATTACACACTTTATAATATATTTTTATCATTTCAATTATTATTGTTGTCATGTTTGTTTTTTATTAAATATAAGTATACATTTCGATAATTGTTTTGCCTCGCTTAAACTTTCAGTCTGTTTAGAAACAGCTGCCACAATATCCAATTATAACTATGTATTAACTTAACTATATTTGAGGATACTTTATTGTATTTAAATGCACTTAAATGTGTAAGGCTTTCGTATTTAAATGTTGGCCATGCGTTTGCTTGTGTAACGTTTATGTTTTACTTTTTGCTTTTTTCCACTCTGTGGACTGAAAATATGCTATGACATTGACTTGAAAGGTTTAATAATTCAAAGCGTCCAGTTTTTGAAACGCCTGTTACCCCGGTATTTATTTATCGATCACATTTTCAGCAACTTAAAAAACACTGGTCGTCAGGTGGTGGGAGGAACAACCAGCGCTCACCATACACACACATATACGTACAAATATATGCGACAGGTTTCCACACAATTATCGTATAAGAAATTCACCCAGACATTGGTTGACCTGGAGATATATCGAAGACACTTACCCAAGGTGCCACGTTTTGGGACTAAACCTGGAACATTGTGGTTTCATTGCGTGCTTCTTAACCAGACAAGCAAGCGTGCGCCTAATGTATGCGCTGATGTGGGGAATACTTTTTTCTTAGTGAGTGCATCATTTGCCCATGTGCATAAGTCCCCAGCTCTTCATGCCACTGAAATGTATCTCCGACTTTATGCGATACAGCTAGATTCTGGTATTGTTGGCGTTGACCTCAAAACGAAAAGGAGTTGAAAAAGATATCCTATGAAGTCAAACATGACCCTCACCCACCTGTGCTAAATCGACCCCCCCCCACCCTCATTAGTAAATTATAAACCTCCCGGAAAGGATGAAATGGAAAATTCACCTCAATCGCATTTGAAATCAGAAAAAAGAGGTTCAGAACCGTGAGACACGTAACGAATATATAGCTTTCCATCCAACGCTATAACAATACTACGAATCTGTCACTATGTTTCGGTAAAGCAGTAATAAAATTAATGTATATTTATATTTAGGAATGAACAGTAAATGTTTCCGAATTGCTTTTCAATAAAGGCTATAAGGTTTCTGTATGGTACCAGTCAAATTATTTCAAAATGCATTTTGCGATATGTAGAAGTCTTAATATTTTAATTTTCGTAGCCCCTTCTCAGGGCCTTTAGCGATGGAGGACTTTGTCTTCAGACTGTAGTTCTTGCCCAAACATTTGTGATAGAATAAATTCTGCAGAAGTAATAGCTAGAATATTTTGAAATGTGCCTACAAACTTAAAGCAGAGAAGTCTATATTGTACGAAACCCGTCTTCTAAATTTCATTTAGAAAGATTTTAGTCGAACCCCAACTTACATTGGATGATACTATCCTAAGATTCAAATACTTGCTGTGTGCTCAAACTTGAAATAAGCTCTTGCGAGCAAATTTCTATGCAACGTAGCCATGATTGCGCTCAATTTGGATCAGGAATAGCTTATAAATTTCGAAATTTATTTCCTTAATTCGCTTTCATGGAACTTAATATTTTGAGTGATTAGTTTACCCGAGCACTACATTTCCTAGGGGCATATGTGATGTTGTACTATCAGTATAATTTAAGTAAGTCATCCAGTGCTTTCCCCATCAAATGTGGTTACATTTGGGAGACACTGGATATGAAAAGATATCCGAGTAAAGCGCTACATCAGAGCCAATGCAAGTATACAATCTTTAAGCATAAAATTAATAGTATATTTTATTTTAAGAAATATCCTGCTACTGTTATTAACGCCACACATACACGCACGCGCTTGCACACACACACGTGCGCCACGCGCACACACATACACACATATATATACATATATATAGGTAGATAGATATGGGTACGTACGTCGTAGGTGTGATTTTAAACTACATCTGTTAGTAGGGTTCTGGTTCGATACTTCTAGGGTTGTTAAATGTGGAATCATCCTCTAACTACCCAGATCTACTCCGACACGGAGTTCTAGTACCTATCAGGTGCCCAGCTATGAGTTAACTAGCATATGTGACCACATTCATTCTGAGTGCCTTGGTCGGCATCAAGGTGTGCAGTAAATCCACTAAATGTTAGGACCCCTAGCTATCATCTTAGCCTCTTTTTAGGAGAGCGACACTCTGATGTAAAACCTCCGGTCTTACGTGGTTATTACACATCGCGCTTCGGCCTGTCACCAGGTATTAATCATGGAGATTCAGAGAGTGATGCACTTGTTGTACAAGCGTTTTTCACAATAATCCAATGATGTACAGATGTATCTTTATGATGGTCTCATTTGTCAACTCATCTACAGAAGTTCCTATGGTGATAGAAGAGTGGCATCGTTTACAGATCTGACCTGTTGGAATTGTGAAGAAAGTTACAGCATTCGTCTGTCACCTATGCTTCAAAACAATGTAGCTTCGCAACTGGAACGCGACTGAGTAGTCATCTGAGAGGTCGTGGATGGAAAGTCAGAAATACTGTTGACAACGACGAAGTATGACATGTCACTCTGTGAAGTGGAGCAATTACAATGTATGTATGTATATGTTTGCACATATCTGTATATACATGATCATTTCGTGAAAAACTAAACTTATAAACAAGGATGAGCTATCTTAATTTTCACATTCTGTACATCGCTTATAATAAACATTAAGCAAACAAGTATTCAAGACATTATTTGTCATGATAAATCAATTTTGTGTTTTTAAAATAATTTTTCTTTATAATATATTCCTAATATAAACTTATAGTCTGAAATACTCTTTTGCAATAAGAAATATTTTATTATTTGTTATATACGAATTGCAGATGAAACCATATTGGAGTAAAAAAAATTCAAGAAGTCTACCTCAGACTTACATACACACGTGCATATAAAACACTACCTTAATACCAGTCTTTAGAAATTAGGCTTCTCAAAACTAGAAAGGAGAAAGCTGATTTGAAAACTACAGATCCAAGCCATCACTGGAACTGTAAAAATCTGTGAAACTTTCCAGGCGTTTATCATTCAAGTATATATGTGCCTGTCTAGACATGCAACTATACACATGAGAATACATACATAAAACAAGACATACAAATCTGAACATGTACATAAATAAATAAATAAATAAATAAATACAAACATACCATCTTGTTGCTGTTGAAATTCCAATCAAAGACCCTGGAATCTAGGTTCGAAACCGTTTCTCTCTCTCTGTTGGCAAAACATTTTGAAATAAACTGAATAATGACATACATAATTTATGCATACAAACGCACACACATACATATATACATACATATATACATACATGCATATATGTGTATGTATATTTATGAACATATATACATAATCTCTTTCTCGCTCTCTCTCTCTCTCTCTCTCGCACACACACATATATACATATACAGATAAAGAGAGAGCGAGAGAGAGAGAGAGAGAGAGAGTGAGAGAGAGAGAGAGAGAGGGGGGTAGGAGAGAGATGAAGACAGATAAAAATTATATTGTTAATTATACATGATAGATATGCAAAAATATAGATATTCATTTTCATTAAAGATAATTCTTTGCTTTCCTTCATATTTGGAACAAAAGCAAACTTGACGGAATATATTATGTAGTTATCTTATTTATATAAATATCATGATCGTATTATGAAATTCTTACGTTATGCATAGCAATAATTACTTCGGATTTTGTGTTATCAAATCAGGTTTAATTTACTTGAACTTAGGTGCAAACAGAAATCAAGAATAGCAAATGGCATTAAAGAATATTTTCAGTATTTGAAGACACAAAATACGAACCTTTCAGAAAGTACGTATGAATACATAATTTCATATGAAACAAACGATGAGAAAAATGATACGTCAGCCATAATAAACGAAAACAATGTGAAGTGCGTAAGATACTATGACTAAAAGAAAATTAAATCTTTGTATAGCATTCAAAAATCTAAGAATAACTATACTGTTATTCTAATAAAAATACAATGTAATAAATAGAACGAACACTAAGATGGAAGAAAATGGCAGTCAAGGAAGACAATGTATTGAGTTGTAATAACAATAGTAAAATATGATTCTGCATTCATTTATCAAGAGTTGAAAAAAATATGGTGTCATATTCCTTGTAAGTAATTTGCCATTGTTCTAATGTGTTCATAATATATTTTACCCATTATATGTTTCTGATTTCCAATATTAATTTAATTTCTTTTCATTTTTTATACTTTTTTAGTTTTGTTATTTGCTCTTTTGAAATAATGCAATAAATATGAAAAGTACTCATTTCTCATTGTTGAAATTAGGCATTAGATTCACCAGCAGTGTGATAATGAAATTATATATCGTCCCCAACCTCAAGATCTGCCACCATAATTGTAAGCAAGCTTGCTAAAACTCTTAATGTGAATGCGTCGATATTTTTGCAAGGTTTCATTGAGAGCTATAATTACACCCTCCCAAACAGGCATCGAAGAAAAAAAGAATGCATAAACAAACCACAAGCATGAGGGAATATGTGCAAAAAAAAATAAAAGAATAAATGTATAAATTAACATTTTTCTTGCTAATTTAAAATCGTGTTAAATGTGAGAAAATCCAATATGAGTTATGATTGCCGACTTCCATTTGCGTAGCTGTATTATTATAATTTTTCGAGAAATACAAAATAAATAAAATAAATATAAATAAAATACAAAATTAAATAAAATAATTTTTAAAAAAACTGATAGATGAGCTTTGCCTCTGATGTACAAAAAGTGTCTTGTTTTAATTTGAAAAATGAAATTGTGTATTTATCTAATTGAAAACAAAAGTGACATGTTATGCATTTATATGTTTGAACTCGTAATGTCATGTCTACAGAAATTCAATGGATTTCAAAAAGTGATTGCTAGTTGCAGGGAAATATTTCATTAAAGATAATTCGGTTTCATTTTTTTTTTAAGAAACACTGTGACAGCAAAAATAATATGTGAAGGTGTTTTAGATGAATTTGAATAGTACATCTACATTTATGTTTTCTTTCTAAACATACACATATATACATTGATTATCATTATATATGTATATATATATACATACATAGCGTTTTGAAGATTTGCGTACAACTCACAGATACACATTTACAGATAACATACAAGGAAGTTACGGATATAAAATATGCTTATCGTAAATGTGTCTATGTGTGTGTTTGTAATTGAAACATAAATTTTGGCATTGCATTCACATGTTTCTAAATTCCTTTTCACACACATACTGCCATTTTATTCGTTTTATAAAAATCAATATTTACAAATTATTCATCAAATTCTTTCTTGGACTAGCAACCACGTTTTGAAATTCATTTAGTTTCAGAGGTCTTGAATTCTAGTTCTGGTGTTTCCAGTCTTACAACATTTGTCCTAATCCAAGCAACTCGTTTTAGGCTGATGAGGCTTCGGAATATGTCCAAGAAGATCTGTTGACCCGTAACGGATACCTCTTTTTCGCCATCGCTATTTGCATGCTTTTACGCTGTTCCTACAATACCAGAGTTTAAAAGTCTTTACTGACATTCCTTACTAAGGTAAAGACTCCTGCACCGAATGAGAGACTTCCCATTTCCATTGACAAAAACCTGCCCTTCCACTTATTTTCTAGGTCTTTCCTCCACTTTCTCCCTACATATTTCCCTTCTTGTGATTTCTACATCTGGCTCGAAAGACATAGTTAAGTTCAGGAAGATAAGCTATATTGCTGCCTAAGAAACCAAGATGACTGATCTCAAGAAGGACGGGGTGATATGTGATGGGAATTTAAATTACGTGATTTAGCTAATTTTCATCTCCCAGTCTCATGCCGATTCTTCCTCGCAAACAAAGATAATCGTCTTCGAATTTGTTGGTGGGGGTTCTACTCACAGCCATTATCTAATTGATTATCTCATCTATTGTCTTAAGGACAGTCATGTTTCCACCGATACTGTCCCTCGGCATTGTGAGCTACTTATTCGTTTTTCTGTCGCTATCCTTCAGCTTACCATTCAATAATAACTACACCATAACTTAGTGGTGCTGCGCTCAAACATATTGATTGTAAACTGCTTCCTGCATTCAGGTTTAGATTTTAAAATCTTCTTACGAAGATATTCTTTGAGGCCTGCATTATATTCTTTCTATTGTTTCACTTTCCACTACCGCTAGATATTCCTGTATAGAGCCTGTTAATATTTCTTTTAGGATATATATAGTGATAAGCTTCCTGTAAAAATAATTCTTTCTACAATAGCCATAAGGCTTGAAATTTTGAGGGAGTGGTTAAGCTGTTTACATCGACCTCAGTAATATAATGGTATTTAGTACATATTTCATCGACCCGGGAAGGATGAAAGGCAAAGTCGATCTCGACGGAATTTGAACTTAGAACGTGAAGACGAACGAAATACCGCTAAGAGTTTTGCTCGCCGCCTATCTTATTGTGGTATCTTTATACTGTAAGATTTAAACTTTAAACCTCACGTAATAATTAAAACTGCACACATATTAGACCTCAAAATGTAACCGATATACTTGTTAAATTATTTTACAATTTGAACAAAGCAATGCAATTGTTATTCAATTTCGCTGTACATTATAATATCATTAACTAGCAGTATAGCCCGGCTTTGCCCGGGATTAAGTTGGGATTATTAAGTTAATCAAGTTCTTTATTTCAAACAAAACTAAGTAACATGACGTCAAATTTGGGCAGAACCAGTGTTGCAACTGGAGCGCATGGGTTGAGAGTTTGATCGGCAGAGGTGATCAGGTTATACATGCCATCACTTTGAAAACACCACCGCCATCATCTAACCCCTCTTTGCTCATGGGTTAGGAACCCGGAGAACATTATTTTTCTTTGTGGTTGGGTCGTTGATGACCTCTTTCTAGCATATTGTATGTCCACCTAGTGGTCATCCCTTATACACCTGTAATACAATTTTTTCTGAATTTTCAGATTTGTTATAGGATAGGCCACTTGGTTTTAAATTGAATTAATATTCAATTTATCATCCTATCTATATAAATATATATATATACACGCACATACACACACGCACGTATGTATACCAATTGCATACATATATTTTGTACGCATACGTGTTCGTATGTGTGTGTGTGTGTGTGTTGCCCGTATATCAACAAAACGCACACACCTTGCCTTACATATATATACGGATAAATGATTTGAAATAAATATATTTTGGAAATGGCGATTTACGGCACAATACCTAGAAACGTGAAAATCAGACCACATGGGTTTGTTTACATCAATTCGGCAGAGATAGAGAGAGCGCGCTCTCCCTCTCTATCTCTCTCCCTCCCTTACACACATTTATCCCTCTTTCTTTCTTTCTTTCTTTCTCTCTCTCCCTGTCTCACACACACAGCAACATTACACACACACACATGCTGCTCTCTCACACTAACAAAAGAACTTCACATACACACCACACTTTCTGTCTGGCATACTCACTATAAAAAGATAGCGTCTATTTCTTTTTGGCAACATGTGTTTTGTGTGTAATGTTGCTGTGTGTGTGTGTGTGTGAGAAAGAAAGAATGAAAGAAAGAAAGAGAGATAACTGGCATGTGTATGTAAGGGAGCGAGAGATAGAGAGAGGGAGAGAGTGAGAGAGAGAGAGAGAGAGTATTTTTTTCTGTTTGATTGCTGCTTACCACACAGACGCTGGCAAAGAAAATGTAACTCTCCTTCACCCTCCCTCTCACAAACATACAATTTCTTTCTCTCTCTCTCTTTCTCTCGCTTTTACGCGCGTACGCACAGATTTGACTTCGCCATGTCAACAAACTCCAACATTGGTAAAAGTTTATCGATTTTTACAGGTATACGCGGGTACCTCTGAGAGAGAAAGTTCACTAAAATTCACATAGGTTCATTCCGAATCTTCTCCTAAAATTGGAGCGACATGCGTGCTAATTTGTGGACGTGCATAAACCACATTCACGTACACACACACAAACATCCTCTGTTTTATAGATATTGATATTTAGCAGATGCTCGAAAGCAGATATGGATGCTCTCAGTAGAGTTTCTAAAGGAATCAATGCAATCTCGAAAAGTAATGGTTGGAGTGCATCCCTCTAAAAAACCTTCCTGTATATTTTCTCTTTTCATAATGATATCCTGCCGCGTTATATCCTTTATATTTTGTTTGTCTTAGTCTTTAGACTGTAACCATAGTGGGGCATCGCCTCGAAGAATTTTAGTCGAACAAATCGAGTCCAGTACTTATTTTTCTTCTAAGTTGACTGCTTGTTCTATCGGTATCTTTTGCACCTTCTTTCTATGGGTGCGTCACCTTTTCAGTAGGTATCGTGTTGCTATTACTAACAGCGGCAAGCAAGGATTCAATCTGCTATTTGACGTACCACCCAAGACTGTTTTTCTCGTTGACAACATAGATCTTACATCCTATGAGGCCTTTTCCTCCCTTATACCTAGTTACATACACCCTATCGATACCACTCTCTCGGTGCAGTTTCTTGTTAATTGTCATCCCTTTCCTGATTTTTCTATCCATTTCCTTAAACTCGTTTTTTGTCCACCTAACGACACCTGCACTGTATCCATTGCCCTAATCTTGTTCTTTCCATTAAGTCTCCTTCCCATAATCAATTTGGTTCTTCTGAAGAAATCTCACCTAAAGCATTCCTTCATCACACTCTCCTTTATTTTGTCATGCTTCAAAATACCCAGTGTCTTTTGCCGTTTGGGAGATCTGCACCCTCAGATGATAAGCGTACTAAACGTTTTAATCCCGAGTTCCGTCTCAGTACCATTACTGAATACCTGCACAGATGAGACTAGATAATTTATTTCCCGTTCACCTACCGAAGACCTTTAAGTCATCCATATTTAAAAGGTGATTTAGTTGTTCTCCGCTTTTGAAGATGTACCCCGATGTTCCTTTGAGTAATATTTGTGAGGGGTATCATAACAATTACAAACAGCGATATCGGCAAACTGTCTTCCTGAAATATGTCTGTCTTGATGTTAACCCAGACCAAAAGTTTTTCAAATGATAACTCAGTATTTCAGCCCTTCATTGACCACGTGATAAAATTTTAAATGTTTATCAAACAAATGTAGCAATTCAATACTTTCTAAAATTCAGGAATGGGGGAACATATACACTTACTGATAATCGAACCACGCAATACCCAGATTAGCATGTCTTTCGTTGCAGTCGTTCGACAACATTCTGTGCATCAGAAATTAATCCTTTCCCCCAAAACGTTTCCTCCTGCATCCTTCCTCTTCCACAGGTAGTTTGTCATTCATTTCCAGGAAGTCATATACACTAATATTATTCCTATCATCACCTTCCATATCAGAGGGAGGCAGGTGATAGGCTGATATGTATACACTGCATTACCTTTACCGAGATCCTTTTGGCTCACCTTCTGATTTCATCCAATGAGCAAAATGTTAGCCAGTTTCAAAGGTTCATTTACTTCCATGTCTATATTTTCCTCAGTGATACCAGGGATGTCTTCGATAATTCCTGTATCCTCATCTCCCAATCCTTCCATACATATTATATTTCAACGAATATAATACTCCCGGGCACATTCATTAAATACAACCTCATCAACATTTTCTGTAGCATCTTCAACTTTACTTCCAGTGTTTTCGATCTTCTTCTTCTTCTTCTTCTTCTTCTTCTTCTTCTTCTTCTTCTTCTTCTTCTTCTTCTTATTATTATTATTATTATTATTATTATTATTATTATTATTATTATTATTATTATTATTATTATTATTATTATTATTATTATTATTATTTTATGTTTGACTTTGCATTTGTACAAGTTGGATCCAAGTGTCACCCAGAGACCTCAAGAGACAACAAGTTAGAAGTTCATGTAGGTGTTATGCCTAGGGTACCATATATTTGGATTTGTACAGTTTTGTTCAAGTGAGTCTTTAAGAAACCATAAGAAAATTATGTGTTTGCTTTAAAATTTGAGATCACATAGATCATTATTAAAGGTTCTCAGTTATTCTTTACTTGAAAGTTGGAAATAACAAGTCACTAAAGTTTTCAAGTATTGCCTTCTCCTGTGAGATTATACTCTTCTTAGAATGCAAGTTGTACACAACAATGCAGTCTTCCGGATCACCTCGAGCATGACAGCAGTTTCAATATTCTTAATATATTTTTCAAAGCCTTTGGAAACTGCTCCAATTACCACCGGTATAACCATTTCTTTCCTGATGCTTCCTAACTTTCCTATTTCGTACCGCAATGGCTGGTATTTCTGAGTCTTAACTGTTTCCATACGTTTCACCCTCGAATCGCCTGGTATTGTTTCTTCTTCATCTTTATGGATGAGCACGATATTTGGTCATCTCGCCTCTATGGCATTAAAATCCCAGAGCATTTTGTAATGTTCGTTTTCCATGATTTTCTCTAGCTTGTGTTCATACCACTGTCTAGCTTGTACACCACACGCATCTTTATTAAAGCGCTCATTAATGGCAGTATGCAGACAACAAATAGGAGAGACAACAAACTGTCCTCTTGAAAGATTCCTCTTTTGATATTTCTCTCTCCCATCATATCAACCCATGCTTTGAATTCAGTTCGCCACGTTGTCACTGAGTTTTATTTTTAACTTCAGGATATCGTGTGACACCCTAAGCAGTTTAAGGCATTCAATAGTCCA
Source organism: Octopus bimaculoides (assembly GCF_046866305.1). Taxonomy (NCBI): domain Eukaryota; kingdom Metazoa; phylum Mollusca; class Cephalopoda; order Octopoda; family Octopodidae; genus Octopus; species Octopus bimaculoides. The sequence goes on from NC_142928.1 coordinate 32,298,591, forward strand.
CGAGTGTGGGACCATGTCATAAGCCTTCCTGTAGTCCACTCATTATTATTATTATTATTATTATTATTATTATTATTATTATTATTATTATTATTATTATTATTATTATTATTATTATATGTTTGACTTTTGCTTTGCATTTGTACAAGTTGGATCCAAGTCTCACCCAGAGACCTCAAGAGACAAGTTAGAAGTTCATGTAGGTGTTATGCCTAGGGTACCATATATTTGGATTTGTACATAGTGTTGTTATAGAGAATGTTTAAGTAACCATAAGAAAATTATGTGTTTATCTTAAAATTTGAGATCACATAGACAGTATTTTACGTAGGATATGGGCAGTTCCCATGAGCACTATCTTTTGAACTTCAGCCATTTTGGGGCTTCCTGGTATCTGAGCTAGGTAGTAATCAACCCGTTTCGCTGTCATTCCCTGTGTGGGAGGGCATGTGTGTGTGTGTATACAGTGATGGATTTGAGGGTTTCGTATATTTACGATTTGATTTCTTATTTTCACTGGAGTATAAATACCTAAAATGGAGATATTTAATTTAAAAAAATTTAATAGAACTTACAAGTTTCTGGATAAGCAAGTGGCCATATTATTTTGTTCCCTTGTTTTTTTTTCTTTTTGTGTTTTCATATGAATCGCTTCTAATCCTCTTTTAGTCAAACACTTATGAAGCTTAATTCAGTCCAATTAAATGCAACGCATTGTAAGCCACACTATAATGTGTGGAAACATATATCTGCGCGCAGGTAATGCATCGCCCCTCCGATCCGATTTTTCATTACTGTAATTATTATTATTATTACTATTATTATTATTTTATGTTTGACTTTTGTTTTGCATTTGTACAAGTTGGATCCAAGTGTTACCCAGAGACCTCAAGAGACAACAAGTTAGAAGTTCATGTAGGTGTTATGCCTAGGGTACCATATATTTGGATTTGTACAGTTTTGTTCAAGTGAATGTTTAAGAAACCATAAGAAAATTATGTGTTTGCTTTAAAATTTGAGATCACATAGACAGTATTTTACGTAGGATATGGGCAGTTCCCATGAGCACTATCTTTTGAACTTCAGCCATTTTGGGGTTTCCTGGAATCTGATCTAGGTAGTAATCAGCCTGTTTCGCTGTCATTCCCAGGGCACCTATGACAATAGGTATTGTTTTCGTCTTCAGATTCCACATTTTGCTTATTTCTATTTCAAGATCTTTATATTTGCTCAGTTTTTGGTAGGTCTTGAAAGATACGTTTATATCGATTGGGACAGTCATATCAATGAGGAGGCATGATTTTTGTCTGAAGTCTTTCAGTATGATGTCTGGCCTATTTGCGTCTATCTTTCTGTCAGTTTGAATGGTGAAGTTCCAGAGGAGTGCAATGTGATCATTTTCAAGTACTGGGGGGGGGGGGGGTTGTGTTCCCACCAGTTTTTATCATGGGGCAAGTCCAGGTTTTTGCATATTACCCAGTGAATATATTGTGCAGCTCTATCATGCCTGTTGAGATACTCTGTAGGCGCAAGCAGACTGCACATGGAGACAACATGATCGATGGTCTCATTTTGTTGTTGGCATATACGACATAATGGGGAGCTGCCGTTCTTTAATATGTTGGCCTGGTAGTTCTTTGTAGGTAGGCATTGATCTTGGGCTGCTATGATAAACCCCTCTGTTTCTGATTTCAAGCCAGAGGCCATTAACCATTGGTGGGTAAGGGCTTTGTCAATATCTGCATTATTCGCTCTCTTTGGGTATTTGCCATTGAGAGGTTTTCCATGCCATTTTTCAGTCATAATAGCTAAGGCAGCAATTTTAGCACGGGTTTTCAAGCGCTTAGCTTTTTCTGCAGGTGTTTCTTGTTCGTCTAATTCTTGAATTTGCTGCAATTGGAATTCACTTAGATATTCCTTTGCCTGTTTTGTTACTGAGTAAGATGCTTTCTTGCTTTCATATTTTAAGACAAGTTTTAGCATCCAGTCCTCAGAGTTTTTCAGATAGGTGTCTAGGCCAATTGTGGCTACCTTCATTGATAATGCCAGCTGTAGAAGTCCTCGGCCTCCTTCTTTTCTTGGCAGATAAAGACGTTCTATATCTGCCTTAGGGTGGTGCATTCTATGCATTGTCAACAGTTTTCGTATTTTTCTGTCAACATTACATATTTCAGTAATTGACCAGTTAACGATGTTGAAACTGTAAGTCACGACTGGTATGGCTAGAGCATTGATCACTTCGATCCTGTTTCTCGCGTTCAGCTCTGTCTTCAGTATTGCTCTCACTCTGCGATAACATTCTCTTCTGATCCTTTCCCTCATCACTGAGTGCTTGATATTGTCCCCTTCAATTACCCCTAGGTATTTGTAGCTCTCCGCTGGTTCTAACTCTTTTATGACATTTTGCTGGTCAAGGTTCACATTAGATGTATTTGTCATTTGTCCTTTGATAAAGGTAGCTTTTGCACATTTATCAAGGCCAAATTGCATCCTGATGTCATCACTGAATTGCTTAACATTCGCTAGTAGGCCTTTGAGTTGTTGGTCATTTTTTGCAAAGAGCTTTAAATCATCCATGTAAATGAGATGATTTATATTTTTATCAAATATTTTATAACCATACTGTGCATCATTGAGCAATTTTGAGAGCGGTATTAGGGCTAGACAGAAGAGGAGTGGTGATAGTGAGTCACCCTGGAAAATGCCACATGAAATTCTTACATCTCCAGCATTTAGAGATTCATTGTCATTGTTCAACATCAGTGTGGTTCTCCAGGATCTCATACTTACAGATAAAAAGTTTCGCAGAGTAGGAGCTATTTTATACATTTCCAGACATTTCCTAATCCAGCTATGTGGTAGGCTATCAAAGGCCTTTTTATAGTCTATCCAGGCTATTGACAAGTTTTTGTGTCGCTTGTGACAATCTTCTAAGATCATCTTATTGATGAGTAGCTGATCTTTACAACCATAAGATCCACGTTTACATCCCTTTTGCTCATTAGGGAATATGCTACTTTCTATTAAAAAACTATAGGTGTACTCGGTTAGGACAGATGTTAGCGTCTTATACATTGTTGTTAAGCAGGTTATGGGGCGATAATTTTTTGGTTCGTTTGTTTCCTCATTTTTTGGAAGCAGGAATGTTAAACCATTAACTAGCCAAGAGGGCATCAAACTAGGATTTTTCAAAACATCGTTGTAAAGTTTTGTTAGCAGTTCATGGCTTTCTGGGAAGGCATTCAACCAGAAGTTAGCAATTTTATCCTTTCCTGGAGACTTCCATTTGCTTGACCTCTTGAGAGCAGATCTTATATCTTCTACCTTGACCCCCTCCCACTTTTGCTCCTCTAAGGAGTCTAGATCTGTAGATATTCTATCAATCCAAGGGGCCTTTTCATTGTGTGTTTTTCTTCTGCCCAGATTTTATTCCAAAATTCTTGCACTTCTTCTTTTGATGGGACAGACTTTATTGTTACTGGTGTTTTCCCTATCTTCCTGTAGAAATTTTTGGGGTTATTTTTGAACATGTTATTATCTCGGAAGAATCTAACACGCTTTTCATACCTTGCTATGCGGGCAGCTTTAGCACATACCTTTTGCTTGATGGTTTCTATGGTGGCATCAATGTCAACTATGGTTTTCATATTATATTTTTTCTTTAGTTTTTGGGTCTTTGTAGATTTGATACTCTTGTCAAATTTAAGGTTTTTCAAACATTCTATGTCAGATCTAAGCAGCTTAATTTGGTGTTGAATGCGTTCTTGCCAAGAAGGCTTTTTGTGGGAGTGCTGTCTTTTTCTAATCTTTTCACCACATAGAATCGTTGAGATTCTTGCGGATGCATAGTACAGGTGGTTGAGATCTGTAATATCAACATCATTAGCTGAAATTATATCCTTAAGTGCAAGGCGGATTTTACCAATTATTTTCAGGTTTTGGTTAGAATTGCGAATTTTGGGGAGAGTGTCCCGTTCATTCATACTAGTTTCTTTAATTTTCAGCCATTCAATCATGATTTGAATTTTTAGATCATGTAGTTCTGTTGCGTCGATTTCTGTATGACTTCCTTCATCTATTTGATTTTCACCTGCATTAGTGTTTATGGTTGGTTCAGAGAGTATTTCACTTTGCCTATCAGTTACCTTAACTCTTTCAATCATTACTGTATTTTCATCAGCCTTTGGCTGGTTTATAATTATTTCCTCTGTACTATCTTCTTTAGCTGCAGTTTCATTCTTTTTATCCTGTACTGCTTGCTTAATTTGGTCAATCTCTACTTCAGTTAGTAATTTTTTTTTCATAATGTTTCTTCTGACGTTGGCAAGTTTGTTACTGTCTATGTAGGGTCTTACTTCAAGGTGTTTCTGTCTCCAGTTTAAGTAGGTTTGTACAGTATTAGATTTATCTGTAGGGAAATATATGGCATGGTAGAAGGCTGTAAGAACTTCTTTATTATCTTCCCTAGACCATTTTTCATTCTTTTTCTTTTGGTTATTTGATGACGAGCATGGATGGCCATCTGTTGGAATATTCCGGTTGTGGGGTACTTCCAGCTCCTGTGTGTCGGGAAGATTTGAACCAGTAGC
>NC_142928.1:32308179-32343179 GCF_046866305.1 Octopus bimaculoides
ACCAAACATTCAATATAATATAGTCGTGTAGTTAATTCAAATGCCGACAGTTCAGCGTCACAGGAACGTAAATGATTGCTTAATAGGATTTTTTTCTTCCTCAGCTAATTTCCAAAGATTAAGTGGTGCATTGCTCACTGATTAGAATAATCACAACTATTTTATCAAAGGAATCACCTGAAAGTATTTTTTTTCATTACCATCAGAAAAAGTGGTATTGGTGGCGGTGTAGTTACTACTACTACTACTACTACTACTACTACTACTACTACTACTACTACTACTACTACTACTACTTAGAAAGTACTTTACTATCTGTTTTATGATGTTTTGTATATTGCGTTCAGGTGTATTGCATTTAGGATTTTCGTGCATTCTGTGTATTTTTGTCCCTTAAACATAATTTAAGTGTTTTTCTTTAAATATTTATTATATGAGACTACTACTACTACTACTACTACTACTACTACTAGATGATGAGGGTTGAGGTAGTATTGGAACTTTTAGTTTCAAGATGTTTTATATCTATATTGTATCTGATATTTTTCTTCTCATCATTTTTAAAGTTATTTTAAGTGATTTAAAAAAACTTGCTTATTATTTTAGACTACCACAACTACTATCGTCTTTCACTAAAACTTTCTTTTTTTAATCTAGAGATAGAATGTTTTTAAAAGCAAAATATGTACCTACTTTCCGTCTTAATGGTAGAGATACCGATGAATATATCGTTCTGCCCAATTATATCTTAACGAAAAATGAAAGAAACGCAACTCACACAATGAAAAAATGTAAACATTTTTAAAAATCAAAACTCTTTTTTTTTTAATGTAGAAAATTTATTTCCCGGCAAAAAGAAATAAAATGTCATAAATTTGCAACAAAGTTTGATGGTGTCACAAGAATTGTTATATTACGGGTAAACAAGACAAAAAATCTAGATAGAACAGAAAGATAAGAAAATAAATTTAAGAGCGAAGCTTGTGAAACTCGCAAAAATTAGTGAGTTGTAGAAAATGAGAAGTAAAAAGATTGAGGTGTTAAAATTGTGATGGTGTTAGCGGAGGCGGTAGGGGCGATGGTGGTAGTGGGGGTAGTGGTGGTGTGTAATGATGGCAAAAATAAAACGGAGGTGATGAAAAACTGAGAGTAGTAGCGCTAGGAATGACGATGTGACGAAGAACGATAAAGTGTGAAACACATACACACGGACAGCTGAGTGTGCATGTGTGAGTGTATATATATATGTATGTATATATATATATATATATATATATATATGTATATATATATATATATATATATACGTATATATATATATATATATATATATATATATATATATATATATATATATATATATATATATATATATATATATATATATATATCCTTTCCTTCTGTAGACACAAGGCACGGAATTTTGGGGGAGGAGGCCAGTTGATTAGATCAACCCCAGTACGCAACTGGTACTTATTTATCGACCCCAAAAGGATGAATGACAAATGCAACTTCGGCAACAAAATATCATTAAGCATTTCGCTCGGCGTGCTAATGTTTCTGCTAGCTCGCCGCCCTACATATATATATATATATATATATATATATATATATATATATATATATATATATATATATATATATATATATATATATATATATATATATATATATATATATATATATATATATATATATGTATGTATGTATATACACGCACTCTCATTTAAACTTACATGTAGTAGAGTGTGTGAGTGCATGTGTATACATAATTACATATATATATATGAATGTATATATATATATATATATATGTGTGTGTGTGTGTGTGTGTGTGTGTGTGTGTGTGTGTGTGTATGTGTGTATAAACATAGATATATACATACATGCATCCATACATATGTATGAGCATGTCTAGATATGTAATTATACGCAGAAGAATACATACATAAAACATACAAATCTGCACATACATACATGCATACATGCATGCATACATACATACATACATACATACATACATACATACAAAAATACTCTTTTGTTGATATTGAAATTCCAATGAAGGAACCTTGGATCTAGGTTAGAAACCGGTTTTTTCTCTATTGGCAAGAAATCTTGAAATAAACTGAATAATGATGGCATTGATGAAAATATATCATACCAAAGTATTGTGAATAAGAATAGAGTGACCCTAGAATATTACACCAGACTAAGAAAAGTTTGTCAGTTTGAACTATTCTCTTACCACAAGACAATATCTCACAATGTAATTACAATACCAGTGCTGTTTCAAACTGGTCTGCCTAAGAAATCCATTCCATAGACATTAAAATCTGCCATTTCAACTGCAAATCTCCACAAAAATAGTGATATCGACAGGAACTAACTGAAAAGCTATAAAGGAGGTCGGGGCCTGAGATCAGTGCAGACAGTTTTGAATGTCGGATAGTCTATCTCAAACAGTACTTGCTAAACAACAGCGGCGAAGTGAATACCTTAACTTAGTGCTGAAAATGAAAAAAAGGGATATCCTACCTGTTGGAAATGAGCTCCTCAGGAAGTACTCTCTTTCTGATGACATCCCATACAACCGTAAATTACCTGAACTACCATATCTCAGAGAATACCTGAAGCTGAAACGCTCAGCATACCGAAATAAGAACATGCATAAATATGTTTCTTGTAGACTTGAAGAACATAGTAAAATTCACATGAAGCGAAGCCTTTCTTGGATTCGTGACCGCTACATCACATGACACTTCGTTGGCTATACATTTGCAATCTAAGAACAGGAGATTGCTACAAAATATCTAATCAACGAAAGAGACACTGAAGTCCTTGGAGTACAAAGATGCAACTGCAAATGTAGATAATGTCATATTTCTGTGGAAGACATCACACATATGATAAGCCGCTGCACAAAAGTGCCATCAAGGAACTACCTCCTTATGCGACATGGTTTCGGAAAACCAATATACAATGCCATTCGGAAAACAAGACTGTCGTGGAATAAACGTGGAGTATCCTTTCTGTTACTGAATAGACACACAAATACCAGCACAAAAAATATTGGTAGAACATTCTCATCAAACATCAGTCAAGTGTAGGCATAACAGGGTAGATATTGTTGTTTAGGTCAGACAAGAAAACGTATGTACCACCATAGATGTCAGCTGTCCTGCTAATGTGAATATCTAATTGAGATCAGAGTGAAAGAAGATAACTATGGACAGTTGCTTCGAAACCTCGAGTCTCTATAAACGGATTCTGAATTTAAATTTACACCAATAATAATTGGACCAATTGGTTTTGTAAGTAAATGCCTAACTGTCAGTCTGGATATGTTTAAATTTTCAGAAAAAGAAATCAACCAATTGATTCGCACATTACAAATACAACCTGTAAGTGTTACAGTAAACCTATGCAAGACTTTTCTCAAGTTTAAAATGTGATATTGTTTTCGTCATCTACATTCCAAAGATAGAGTTTGTATCTTTGTTAGAAACCAGCTCCTTCTTTAGAGGAAGGATTTAAATGATTAAATACAGAAGAGACATACAGACATTCTGAAACCATTCTGCAACCATTCTTGTCAAGTCCATATTATCAGGTTGCAAGAAAGAGACAGGCCAAGTTTCACTATAATGTATATCACAAACATAATTATCTTGGCAATAGCTGAATATACGTTATGCGAATTATGTGTTGAAGAACCATGTGTATTTCTAATATATATATATATATATATATATACATATATTTAATATTTATTTCAGACTTAACGTATTCTTTATCAACATCTTAAATGTCTTCTTTTATTACTTCAAAATGTTTCTTTAGGAAATGATATATTATTGTAATTCCAGGATGCAATGGATTAAAGTTTAATGGATTTCTTATTTTTTTCAGAATTTGGCTCAAGGATAACGCTAAAATTATTGGGGAATTTATAATTCGGATTATACATGCATACATGCATACAAAGAAAATACACACACACACATATATATATACACATATACATACACATCTATATATATATACATGTATACATATATATATATATATGTGTGTATATGTAAATGCATATATATATATATATATATATATATATATCGATAGATATATAGATATACATATATATATATATATATATATATATATATATATATATATATATATATATATATATATATATATATATATATATATATATATATATATATATATATGCATATACGTTTTTATAAACTTGAGCGCGTGTGTGTATGTGTATGTGTGTGTATGCATGTGTAATGTATAAAGTTTGGAAAGTAATGATGTGCATTTTTTTCTCCATCCAGTGCGTTATAATCTACAATTTATTAAATTTTAATATATGTTTAGTAAACAGATATTTGTTTTATGTGGTCAATATTCCCACATCGTATGTCATTAAATTCTTCATGTAGCTCGTTTTCGGGTCAGCTCTTCTATAACAAGCAGTCGACCTGTTCTTATTGCTAGCTAAATCCGTTTCACTTAAAACTGAGGATAGAAAGCAACCATTTTCCACTATTAACATTTACAACTGAGTAGGTAAGAGCAAAGGAAAAATCTATAAATGAGTACCATCTTAGTGATGGGCTAGTTCTGTCATATACATATAAATATCTACATAAACTCAAGCCACATTTAATTGACCCAGGGTTTAAATATATGATACTACTAGAGTTACGCTTCTGAAAATACGATGATTCAAGAAGTTTGTATAGCGTGCCGTGTACCGTGTATTTTCAAGTAGTATTTCAACGTGAATGATTGTGTTCAGATTGCATGATAGTTTGGAAATATGTGACGCTCTACATCAACATATCGGATCATTACATTTTCAGAAGCATAAAACGAGAAATAGCTCGAATTTAAATTTTAAATATATAAATTGATATAGTGTACTAGATGGAGTACGTTTTTGTTAGTCCTCCCATTAAACGAACAGTACGTCATATACATATACTTACATACATGTATATATGTCTGTATGTCTATCTATCTATCTATCTATCTATCTATCTATCTATCTATCTATCTATCTATCTATCTATCTATATATATATATATATATATATATATATATATATATATATATATATATATATATATATATATATATATATATATATATATATATATATATATATGAATATAAAACAGATATGTTTCGCCCAAAGATTGGTCCAGGCCATGTCTATCTTAATAACCTGAGAAAATTATCTAAATCCTTTTTAAGTCAGGATTTGTGGTGGCATGGTCCATTCGAGTAGGGAGTTCTTTTAAAGTGATCTGTATTCAGGTATAGGTGACTTATCTAGTATTTCTTGAAGAAATTTATCCGGATTCCGTTTAAAAGTGATGGAATCTTTTTCCTCTTTGATCTGTTTTTGGGACTATGTTGAATGGGGCACATGTATATATTTATATATATACATATATATATATATATATATATAAATATATATATATATATATATATATATATATATATATATATATATATATATATGAAAGAAGGTTTGAAAATGCACTTATTTTTTTAAAAATATTTATTTACTTAACCGGTTTCACTTTTTTAGAAAAAGTTTATCAAAAGTCTTTGAGAATAATAAAAAATGTTAAAAGACAGTTCGAGAATTAAAATGCATATATACATTCTTTGATGATAAAATATATTTAAAGTATAAAGCTTTGTATGATTATCACACATTCTCTGATATTAAAATGAAAATGTTAAAAACAGTGTATGAAAATACACATATGGAAAAATACATATACATATTCTTATACATATTCTTTGACAATACATATACATATTCTTATACATATTCTTTGACAATAAAGTTGAAGAGGAACTGACCTGGCTTTTTCCTCTTGTGTATATTGAGGGAATGTTTTACTGTCTTAAGAGACAGTATGACTGGCTAGCTGGGGTGGGAGGGAAGAAGAGTTAAAAAGGATTTTTAAATTTTATTTTTGGTTGGTCTGTGACAGTCTGTCATGTTTCACTGTTTTTTGGGAATGATTTTGTGCACATCTCTATGTGTGTGTGTATATATGTGTGTTTGTGTCCGTGTGTGTGTGTGTGTGTGTGTGTGTGTGTGTGTGTGTGTGTGTGCCGTTTTTATTGGTCCCAGAGTGTGTGTGCGTGTGTGTGTATGTGTGTATGTGTGAACCATCACACACATACGTTTGCTTACACACACACACACACACACACACCACAAGGATATTTAAAACAACACACCCACTCAGACAGAGAGACACACACACACTCCCACACTCATACAAAACACTCCCACGCACACACACAGATGCACACATACATACACACACATACGCACACATACGTACACACCCTCACACATACATACGGTTGCTCTCACACACACACACCACAAGGCGATCAAATATACGCACACTCTCACGTACACACACCTAACATCCCCACCGATGGTTCATACGGTTGCTTACACACACACACACACCACAAGGGTATTTAAAACAACACACTCACTCAGACACAGAGAGAGACACACACACTCACGTACACACACACTCCCACACTCACAAAAAACACTCCTACGCACACACACAGACGCACACATACATACACACACAGACGCACACATATGTACACACCCTCACACATACATACGGTTGCTCTCACACACACACACCACAAGGCGATCAAATATACGCACACTCTCACGTACACACACCTAACATCCCCACCGATGGTTCATACGGTTGCTTACACACACACACACACCACAAGGGTATTTAAAACAACACACTCACTCAGACACAGAGAGAGACACACACACTCACGTACACACACACTCCCACACTCACAAAAAACACTCCTACGCACACACACAGACGCACACATACATACACACACAGACGCACACATATGTACACACCCTCACACATACATACGGTTGCGCTCTCTCTCTCACACACACACCACAAGGACGATTAAAACAACACATACATACTCAGAAAAATAGATATACGCACACTCTCACGTACATACACCTAACATCCCCACCGACACAAAAACACACAAACACACATACACACGCACTCACAAACGCACTCACAAACGCACTCACGCACACACACGAACAAACACATATACACATACACACACATGCGCACACACAACACCCTAACAAATATTAATCACACACATACACACTCACACAAACGTGCACACACATACACACACCATCCTACCATAGATAAAACACACAATACTCATATACACATGCCACACACGCACGCACGCACACAGACATAGACATACACATACATATGAACCATCACACACATACGTTTGCTTACACACACACACACACACACACCACAAGGATATTTAAAACAACACACCCACTCAGACAGAGAGACACACACACACTCCCACACTCACACAAAACACTCCCACGCACACACACAGATGCACACATACATACACACACATACGCACACATACGTACACACCCTCACACATACATACGGTTGCTCTCACACACACACACACCACAAGGACGATGAAAACAACACATACATACTCAGACAAAGAGATATACGCACACTCTCACGTACAAATTGGAAAAAAAGTTGGTTGCCTTAATTTTGGGACACCCCCCCCCCCACACACACGCACACACACACACATGCACACACACACACACACACAAGTTTCTGGCTGAATATTGGCTAATTAGCTGGATGTCTTATTTTCGTACTGGCGAGACTATAATATCTATGGCTACATCATCATCACAGCTATCATCAAAAGCACCATCATCATCAACATTATCATAAACAGAAACATCATCGTTATCATCACCATCAGAAGCAAAACCGTCTCCCGATACTAAATAAATATATAGTTAATATCTTAATTGCTTCTCACTAACATATTAACTTCGTCAACTGGGTATCTTAGTGAATTAAACATAACTTAAAATATTTATTAGGTCCTCTTACAAAACATATGCTCAGGAAATGATACATATGTCTGTGCAAGTTAAGACTTTGCGTATGTATACGTGAGTTTGCGTGTGCGCGTGTGTGTGAGTGTGACTGTGAGAGAGAAAGAAAGAAAGAAAGAGAGAAAGAAAGAAAGAAAGAAAGAAAGAAAGAAAGAAAGGAAGAAATAAAGAAAGAAAGAAAGTGAGTGAATATTCTACAGTTGCTTGCTTCAATCAAGTGTGCTAATAGAGCAATGTATGCGCGTGTACTTATGTCTCAATATGTACATACATACACACATATACATAATATGACTGTATGTGTGAGAGAGGGGGAGAGAAGGAGAGTGAGAAAGGGTGCGTGTGTTTGTTTGAAAACAGCAGGACATGTTGTTTTCAGATTATGAAACTGGCTGAGATATGTAAATTTAATTGATCACCATTATTAATCTGCTGTTCATTTATATGAAATTACTTCAAAAAGTTAGTAACACGTTCAAAAGTCACATTTTTTATTGCAACATACATCATATTCCAGAATTGTTTCCAAGTATACATCGACATTTTAAATATATTTTACCGTTTTAATTCGATATAAATGTAATAAAGTAATTAATAAATTTTTCTGAAACAAAGCACCTGGTTTGTAGATAATAATTCTCTCGATTATAGACAGAAACACGAAATTGAATATAAGTCACAAATCACAAGTTTTCGTCCTGGAGACCAACACCTTCTCAGAAATTGTACACTTAACCAAACAATATAGTTCTATATGTAAGAGATGAGGAATTATGTACATTATTTACATTATTTATATTTGACGGATATTTGTCCTCATCGTGTTTGATGTTAACACAACGTTTTGGCTGATAAGTCCACCAACCTTCATCAGGTGTCTTGTGGAAATTTCGAACCTGAGTTCTCATTCCTAAGGTATTTTTCGATGTTGTTATTATTATTATTATTATTATTATTATCATTATTATTATTATTATTATTATTATTATTATTATTATTATTATTATTATTATTATTATTATTATTCAGGTCACTGCTTGGAATCGAATTCAGAATCTTGTGGTTAAGAGCACGGGCTACTAACCCCCAAGATTCCGTGTTCGACTCCAAGTAGTGACCTGAATGATAATAATAATAATAATAATAATAATAATAATAATAATAATTATTATTATTATTATAATAATAATAACATTGAAAAATACCTTAGGAATGAGAACCCAAGTTCGGAGTTTCCCCAAGACACCTGATGAAGGCTGGAGGGCTTATCAGCCGAAACGTTGTGTTAACAACAAACAAGATGAGGACAAATATCCGTCAGATGTAAATAAGGTAAATAATAACCAAACAATGTATGGTCAAAAACAAATATTTTAACTAGATGGTAGTAGTACGGCATACAAACAAAAGTAACAGCAATAGTAATAACAGCAACAACAATATGAACAAGAGGTCATCAACAACAAGAGCAGCTTCAAAGTGGATTCAATATATAAACATAAGAATCGTATTAGAATACAGTTAAGAATGGACGTCAATAATAATAATAGTTGTTAATTCATTACTTATAAAATAATTATGGAGCAGAGAACAAATTTAAGATGTACCAGTTGGTGAAGTAAAATGTATGTAACTATTGCACTCTCACTCAATCTCTCTCTCTCTCTCTCTCTCTCTCTCTCTCTCTCTCTCTCTCTCTCTCTCTCTCTCTCTCTCTCTACCCTTTTCCCTCTCTCCATACACACACTAACGTCTTTCTCGGTACACTATTCGCTTCATACCTACCTAACTACCTACCTACCTACCTATCCACCTACCTACGTACCTCCTAACGAACTAACTAACAATCTATCTATCTATCTATCTATCTATCTATCTATCTATCTATCTATCTATCTGTCCGTCTGACTATATATATATGTATGTGTGTTAGTATGTATATATAGATATATATGTGTGCGTATATATATTTATATATGTATCTATATATGAATATGTATGTCTGTGTATGTATGTATGTATGTATGTATGTGCGTATGTATGTATGTGCGTATGTATGTATATGTTATTTAATGTGGATATAATGTATGTAGTTATGCATGCATGTTTATATACATTCATATATTTCATTAAATACGACTGTGTTCAATTTCTCAATTTATTTTAGGTTTTCGCATTTTCTCATTAGTTGTTTTGTCGTTAGGTTTCTGATTCATCAGCCACGTGTAATTCTAAGGGTTGTGATGGGATTATTTGCATGTCGGTTTTCGCCTTGTATTGTGATATGAGAGTGTGTCCCATAGTTTATCTTCCATTTTGTGGCTTATTTTATAGACAATGTATTTTCCTCTACTATTTTCTATTTTAATTTTGCTTCGTGGTGTTTAGTTTAATATATTGCTATTGCACCATGCTGTAATGCATGGTGAGCCTACTACAATGTTGTACAAATATATCCAGTATAATCATTTAGAAATATTGAAATCTTGCATCGTTCAGTTTTAAAGTTCAAATTTATTATAATCCCTTAAGTATGCACGAAAAATGCGTCTTCACTCATACTATTTCCAATTTATGTTTCTCCAGAATTTTGTCCAGTATGGATCAGCTAACAAATTTTGCCTAATTTTTCACTAGTATATATTTGCCTTACATACTATACACAACACGTTTTCTCTGGTACGCAATTTCAGTTTCCCACACAACAAATTCCGAGTTGTTCCGGTAGTTGGCAACTTATTATCCGTGATGTTGTTTCACTCAGAAAAGTTGTTTTCGGATACCAGCAGATGTTAACCGAGGACCTTCGCCAAACGTTAAACCGTTCTCGTCAGACGTGAAGTAAAAACACTTGCTCTTTCACTTCTGGATATGCTTTGAAAGTTTTCTTTTTCAGCATACCTTTTAATTGTTCTAATAACTGTAGTATGGTGACATTTTAGTCGAGAGACAATGGCTCGGCATGATAATCTTTCACTATGAAGAGCAATGATTTGTGCACGGACTTCACAAGAATGTTCACTATTACGTCCCATTCTGCACAATAAACATTTAAATTTAGAAAAGTTTTACACATACACAGCATGGTGCAAAAAGATCAGGAATATATGCAAAAGTGTTTAAACTATTAACGAATAATATTCAAAAAATAGAAATACTATTGCTATATAGCAAAGAAAAGCTCACATCCATGTACTGTACTTGAACAATACAATGGCCACAGCAATCTTTGTGAAAGTCGCACAAATCTAAAATGTACAGGCAAAAATAAAAAATGAACAAGCTATTTATGCAACGCTATGCAACAAAAGTGTTAAAAACTAGCAATAAATATGAAAAAAAGTTTACAAATACAACTGGAACAAGAATGCAATTTACCTGAAAATAGGTAATTACCAGACAAAAGACAATATTAATCTGAATACCTCACATTATTAACATTATCTACAAAAGTAAACACTGTTAATATATGAACAAGGTCAAGGATAAAACAGTTATCTATTTAAACAATATTAAGTAAATTTTATCATTAGTAAGTAAATTTTATCATTCAATACTCGAAAATATAAAATATTTTATCTTTGAAGCCACTTAATTTTAGATATTGCTTATAATATGGAGCATGAGTGTTGAATATCTCCTCATTGGCAGATAAATTTGAAATTCTAATAGAAATGACTGTTACCATGCTATTGAGAGTTGTTGATATAGGATTGATTAGAGAGAATATTTAAGTACTGGATGGTTTGGTTGGGATTCCAGTGTGGATAGTGAAGATTAGTATTAATGCTAAGTGTGACATACAAGATGTTGGCTACTTTATGATCCATTTCAAATACAATATTTAAATCATCATATTTAAAGAATCGTATGAAATATTTCTTAGTGTATTCAATCTCTAGATGGGATACATTTTTAGTTGCGAAAAGTGCATCATCTCTATAGAGACCACCGGAGATGATGGGAAAATATCGCTTTATTTGTGAGAGGAGAAATAAGCCCACAAGGTCTGTTATTTGGGCTGACTCAGATGAGTCCATTGTTATATAAAAAAAAGTCTGAGGATGTTTTTCGAGGCCATTTATTATCATTAAAATAGATGAGAGTTTTTCTAGCTGCCAAAATGAGGACTATATCAGCTGCAGAAATGGTTGCATAGTTTCGGACAAAGGTTAATATTTCACCCAATAGGGTGGATAATATTGATGCATAGTAATTAGATATATCAAAACGAATGGAATTAATATGTTTGTCGTTGAGGTAGTGAAAGCATGTGATTAAGTCACCAGTAGAATTCCAAAGTGGGAGCTCCACATTTTCCGTGACACGAGGTAATATTCTATCTATAATTATTTTACTAATTTTGCCTAACTCAGGTTTAGCGGGACAGATTAACCGAGTTGGAAATTGGGCTTATGGTCATTCAGAGTAAAATGAAGGGCATTCTTGCTGCGTATGGTTCGTTCTATTTAATACGTCTAAATCCACTAAAAGTTTGTAATGTGTCTTATTTGATATACTTCAATGCATTTGCATGTTCATGTCTGTAATTAGTATTAAGTTCCTTTAGTATTAACTTGTTATAAGGTTTGAGAGGTAATGAGTAGAAGTTCCTAGGTTTGTCAGAGAATACGTGTAAATTTTGTGAGGAACGTATTTCCGATATAGTTTCAGAGAGCTGTTTTTGAAAGGAATTAGTGTATTTTGAAAATTCTATATACATTGAATCTATTGTGACTTTTGCCATAGCAGGATTTGGAGGAGGGTTCTTATATGAATTCGTATTATAAGTATCTTTTCAATAGAATGATCAGAGTGTTTGAATTTTAGTTTGGCATCATAAAAAATGTTCTCCATCTCATCCTAGTAATGAGCTCATTATTTGTTTTTTAGAAGGGCTTGCATATGTGTATCCCTTGATGGTATCGGGATGCGTCTCCGTCAATTGTGCCTGTATGAAGCGCTCTACGGAAAAAACTATATATACAGTAATCCCTCGACTATCGCAGGTGTTACGTTTTAAAACAAACTCGCGATAGGTGAAAACCTGCGAAGTAGCAACAATACTGTACTGTGTCTTTTTCTTAATTATTTTCATAATTTGTATATATTTATTTTATTCTAAATGCAAAACAACACTACGGAGGAAGCAGCGTAAGCTTAAATAGTAAACCACGATAGAACCGCGATGAGTGAATCGTGATAAGGCGAGGGATTACTGTAGTTATACCGGGGCTGTATGAAAAGTTTTGAGCCTTGAAGTCTTGCGCCATGTTTTCTTTTTTTTTTTTTTTTGAGGCTCAAGTTATTTCATACACCTTTCGTATTTTTGTTTATTATTTAGGCAGCGCTGTGAAGTGCTCAGGTAGCCGACCTGAGACGTTACATATATTATATTTGAAAGGAGAATTCAAGACGTTTCAATTCAGAATGATAATACAACATATACTCAGCCATAAAACCGATGTATGCAAATCATTAAAATATATTTAATGTATCGCTCATTAAAATATTGAAAAATATAAAACAATTACAGATACATAAATATATAAAAATATAATAGAAATATATATAAATATATAATAAGAATATATAAAAATATAAGACATATATGGGTAGAAAAACTATATTGATGTATAAAAATATATTAGCATCTTAAAAGGTATATATTGAAGACATCGTCCTACTTACAGAGGAAGAGCGTTGTTGAAAAGATATTTAAACATACATTTTAAAATATGTATGTTTGTACGTATGGATTTGTGTGTGAGTGTGTGTGCACGCGTGTGTGTCTGTGTTTGTCCACCTGCTATCGCTTTAGAAGCGCCGCTGGAGTGTTTATGTTCCCATAACGTAGCGTTTCGTCGAAAGATCGATGAAACTAGTACTAGGTTTGCAAAGAATAGGTCTTGGTGTCGATTTCTTCGACTAAAACTCCTTAAGGCGGTGCTCAGTATGGACGCAGTCAAATGGCAGAAACAAGTTTAAGAAAAGGTAAAGAAAAAGAAAGCTAAATAATTTATATATAAATTGAAATATACTTTAGCCCATTAAAATTTCTCTAAATTCAATACGAGCTGATAACCCAAGCGAGGCAAAATAGCACTGAATTACAGGCACATTTAATGTTGCTGCTGCTACTGCTGCTACTGACGTTGATGATGACGATGATGATGATGATGATGATGATGATGATGATGATGATGATGATGATGATGATGATGACGATGAGGATTGCCCCTTCAATCATAAATGACAAAATTTCTCAAATGTCTCATGATCCAACAGCTAACGTAAAGAATAGTTGAAGGCAACCGGAAGATTAAAGGAGAACAAGGCGAAAGATTTTGCTAAGCTTAAAGAAATAACTGCTGCCGATGAAAGTCAAAGTGTTGGCGCTAGTTTCTGAACGTATTGCATACAATATACGCATAATTCTCTAACTGATTAGGCGTCTTCATTCGGAGAACATAACACAATAGAAATAGTATGTAAATATACCATATTAATCCGTAGGAGAGATGAGGACCATTTTAATTAGTCACCTTAATTATGACCTATGTCTTGTGTAGAACCTTGGTTGAAAGTGAAAATTTGCACATAGTCAATTGCATTCCTTCGTCCATGACAGTCTTCAGTCAAGCGACAAGACCGTCCAAGACGACTGGAGATGCAGACAGATGGACTGGTTGATGAAGATGTCTTATTAGCCTCATTTTACACCCTCTCTACATTCTACAATGAGTTGCTGCAGGTACTTTCTCCTCTGATAAAACATGACAGTTTCTTCTGTAGAGTCCGTCAAATGCAATCTTCACTTGCGTAGGTAGACAAGCCCTAACATGCTAATATGATGGGGTCCTGACAGGTACTACTACTCAGGGTTAAAGAAACTGGGAACATAAGTGACTAACAGGTGGTTTCACACTCCTCAAAACCTAGAACTCCTAAACAAAGGCCCCACTGTTGGATGCAGTTTAAAACTCTACCCAGAACAGACGTACATACTTAGACAATATACACACACATGTATACGCTGATATATGCAGATAAGTATATACATACATATATTATATATACACATGTGTATATACGCATATATGTGTATGTGTGTGTGTGTATGTGTGTGTGTGTGTGTGTGTGTGTGTGTGTTTGAGTGTCCATGTTTACACATATAAATACATATGTATGTGTATATGTGTGTAAATATATTTATATATATGTATATATCAAAATATGTATAGAGAGTTAGAGAGATAGCCGGACAGACAGAGTGTATTGTGTCTGTTTGTTTCAAAACATCGGGACATATTTTTAAATTCTTAAACGTGATAAAATATGTAAATTTAATTGATCTGTTCATTTATTTGAAATGTCTTGAAAAATAATGAAATATACACAAAAGCTAGTATTTTCATTACAACATGACATCACTTTACAGAATTATTTCCAAGCGTACATCAACATTTTAAATATATTTTACCGTGTTGGTTCGATTCGATATCACTGTATTACAGTAATTAATTTTCTCCGAAAAAAAAAGCACCTGGTTCGCAGATGAAATTTGTCTTAAAATCAGACAGAAACACAAACTTAAAGACAAAACACGAAATATACACAGAAAAATCAAACAAACATACTAATACTAAACATGTGCCCACACATATGAATACTCAGAGAAGCTTTACAATTTCACAAATCACACACATACGTAAACAGTGTTGAGAAACAGAAAAATTTAAACATAACCAGTTACATAGATGGCAGTTGTAGTACTCTATGCATCAAACTTCAACGACAAAAATAACAATAGCAATATTAACAACTACATCGATAAAATCATCACCAACAACGGAAGCAGCAGAAAGTAGAATACAATGTAATATATCACAACATTTATAAGGAATAAAACATGAAACAATACAAAAGAATATTAGATGTTTTTTATTAAAATTGAAGTAGTGGTCAATAAGTGGAAAAATATACAATACAACACATTACAGCGTTGTGCACACATATACGTATACAGATATATATATATGCATGTATATTTATTTATATGTGTGTATGTATATCTATGTATACACACACACACACACAGACACGCACATACACGTATAGTTGAAATTTATAGAAAAGCTAAAGATGAAGACAGGTGTATGAATAACAAGCAAGTATATTAGTTTGACGTTCGGGAAAAATGGAAATCTCTTTTAAGGTTCGAGACTACGCTCGAGAGAGAATTAAAAAAAAGTGCAGTTCTGCAATCCAACATGGCGATGACTGGGGAAAGAGCGTTTGAGAAAAGGGGAGATGATGATTAAAAAAGCAGGTTGAATGAAAGGGAGGTAATGATAGTGCTAGCGATCCCGACAAGAGAAGCGATCTCGACATAAAAAAGAAAAATCCTGTACGAATTTTGGGGCAGGGAAAGGGTGATATAATTACAAAAAAAAAACAAAAAAAAAACGAACGTTAAAGAAAAAAAAAAAAATATTAATAGCACAGATTATACATTAAATTTTAAAAAAGTACAAAAAAACCCAAAACAAACCGTATGTTTTACCACTGTAGTGCAATTCAAGTAAACAAGACATTTTTTGTAGCGAAAATACAAAATCTAAAACTTTTAAGAATTACTCAAATATAAAATTTTGTTTCTCCTGCGTCACATGAAATCGCAGATATATATATCAACCATAGAACGGTGTATCCCACTACTTTGTTTATTCAATCGTTTTTACTAGCCTATATGCTTTGCTCTTGTTGCGTGTGGATACCATTTTTAGAGTTAATAAAGTGTTGTGGTGGAAACCCCCAAGTGAGAAGTGGGCTGTTCCACTACTCATAAATAGTGGACAGACACAGCAAGCAGTGTCGTTCCCAACTCCAAGGTATCTTTATTTTTCGGGTTGGTAGTATTTTTGATTAAATCACTTGTGTTTTTGGAGAAAGCCGTTTGATTGTTGGTTGTTTTATGTTGCTTCATCTGCGGTTTCTAGTTGTTTTTTATCGATAAAATCGAGAGATAGCCATGTAAAAAGTAGTTTCTATTCGGACCTTAGTGGTTCTGAATTGTCCTCTTCGGAGAAGGAACTGATTCGTGCAGCCGGAAGGATGCATAAATTTCTTAAAAGAAGTATTGCAGAAGTAACGGAAGTGAAGAAAAAGGAGGTAGACCTTTCAAATTTTGAAAGATATGAAAACATAGCAACTAGAGTAGGTGGTGACGTTAAGCTGTTACCGCCCCAGAAGATAATGGACGAAATAGACAGGAAGACTGTAACATAAAAGGTGTACTCAGTGGAGGAAAGGAAAATGGAACATGCGGAGGCTGAAATTATAGAGAGGGCATTGTGCTCAGTCTGGCCAGAGGAAATAAATTTGGAACCATCATAGTCCATTACAAGACGGAAGACAAAGCCAAGGAAAACGCTACAAACACAATAAAAACAAAGTGGTCTATCTACCCACTTATTTAGGAAGAATGGCCTCAAGGATTCGGATGGAAGGTATCCCACCTGAAATTGAAGTGGCTTGGGTCGTGGCGGCTGCGTTTCTAGGAAGTGAAGAAGTAGCCGTCTTCCAAGCCACAAACGGAAGGCTCAGTTTGGAAATGACAAACAATAGATCTGATTGTACAGGCTGAGGTGGAGACACTCGAAAAATTGGCAGAGACGGTATCAATCGGAGATCTGGTGTTGAAAGTGTGGGTGGATGGCAGGACTTCTCGTTGTTTTAAATGTGGCCAAAAAGGCCACATTAGAGCACACTACTCTCTGCAAAAGCAGACAACGGAAAGGATGCACGAGAGGTCAGAAAAGGACCAAGAGGGAAAGGAAAGAGAGTAGGAATGGAAAATTGCAGAAGGAAGAAGGAAAAAGAGGAAAATAAAGAACAGTGCAATGTAGAACCTCAAACCTCACCCACACCACAGATGCCCCGAGAGACCCAACCCTTCCTTACAGACACCGAATCCACCCACCCCGCTCCTACACAATCTACAACGAAAAAGGAATTGCAAACACAACAAAGTACAAAGAATTCCGCTCCCCGTGAAGTGAATTACGTTTGTATACTGACAGACAATGAGAATAAAGAACTAGTTTGGAAGGTGACAGGTTGGAAAATGGAAAATCTGATTCAGACAGACGGCTATAAGAACACAATAGGTGGCACATGTGTGTCTTACTTCCAGAAAAGCAGATGGAGGCGATGAAAAAGTACAAAAGGGGTTTTAAGTTCTGGAGAATTAATACAGACATTAAAAGGATACCAGACAACTTAGGGTACGCGAAACAATTACAGAAATTCAGTGTTAATGTAGTAAAAGGAATCCCAAGGAAGTAAGTGATGCTGCTTGAGGTGGGTCAAGCAGCACATTTTCATCTTTTCATTCTCGTTATTCATTCATATTATTATATTTATAATTTTATTTAAATTATTTTGTGTTATATGTCCCGACATGTGCTCTCTTTATCGGCCCCTTGTGAGCAATGAAGAAACGAGTAAGCCGTTTGTTTGTATACTTGCTGAAGGTCTCTCCGTGTGGGTGAACCTAGGATTTGTTAAATTTATTGAATTTTGAACAATTGTTGCTGTTTTTGCCTGTTTTTGGATTTGTTTGCTTCCCAATTATGGGTGAAGTGGAGAAGAGAGGAGAAATGGAACATGTACCAGCTGGATTGTATCAGCCACGATTAAAGGAGTATCTACCAACGCCCTTGAGGTGCGAGAAATTAAGATAGAGCCCAGAAAGTGGAAGGAGGGCAGTTAATTAATAGAAAGGGAATGAGGCAGTTTGAGGTTAACTCCACCGCAAGAATTGACCAACGATGTGGCGAAGCGGACAGTGTTGTACGCTATCTATGTCCTCTAAAAGGATAGAGGTTGCCACAATAGAGGCAACAAAGGAGTGCCTCGAGAACGTAAAGAGGCTCACCACATTTTATACGCGTGGAAGGAAGTACGGCACAGTGGAAGTAAGGTTTGGCAAAGAAGAAGACGTTATAAATCACTCCACTGTGCCGATAAGGACACACGAATGGGTACATCTACCAAACGCGTCCCCAGAGTAAGAATTGGCAAAGCCCCCCCCACCCACACACATACCTGAGATTAAGGACATATGGCTGGTGTCAGCAATCATGCAGAATATGGAGGATGAATTTAAAATCTTGAAGATTACGGGAACCAAAATGTTTAATTGATGGGAGTAAGGTCTCGAGATGGCCATACAATTGAACATAAAAGACTTATTCGAGATGAGAGGAGATCATTCTTCCAAAAGACGTCAGACTGAGAGTAGTAGTGGAAGGAAGACCACCAACATGTTTCTTATGTGGTCAAAACGGACACTTGAAAGCAAAGTTCTCCCGGAAAGAAAAGAAAGGAGGAGCAGAAAAGTGAAGAACAGAGTACCGAAGTGGTAGTGTCGGAAAGAGAGAAAGATAGAGTTGGAGAATCATTCACTGTCGTGAATAAGAGGAAAAGGAAAGGACGGGTGAGCTCTCCACCAGAGAGCCAGAAAAGGATGAAGGAGAAAAGGAAAGGTTTGAGACACCAACAGAATCAACAATGGAAGTTAGAGTGGAAGAAGAAACATCATTGCAACATGATGTGGAAGGCTCAGGCATTGACGTTCATTTCGGTGCACCAAGAGAGGAGCCAAGTGGAAAGACTCGCTCGACAGCCCAATGAAGCTCGACAGCCCCGATGAAGCAAACGAATGTTAAAAGGAAAAAAATGGTACATGGTTACATACACCAAAAGTACGGCAATGAAGTGGAAGATCACACAGTTTAAATCGATCATAAGAGTAAGGTTGCCACCAGAAAAATATACAGAACACACAAAGGGAATATTCATTGACAAGGAGAGATACGAGAAACAGAGAATTGTTCGGAAGTGGTATAGACCCGTTAGGGGTCGAAATTGAATTCGACGAATTACCATCGGTTGTGGAGTATGAAGATTTGAAACACTTAATGAAGTGTTAAAAACAGTGAAATAAAATTTTATAAAAAAAAAGAGAAAAAATAGACTTTCAAAAAGAAAACGATGCTAAAAGAAAAAAAAGAGGGTGTAAGAACTATTTGGTAATTTGTATTATTTAACTGATAATTGGTACTGCTTGAGAGTGGGGCACAATCCAGCGATTTCATGATCATTAATTTTATTATTTTTATACATCTTTCATTTTTCATTCGTTTTATGTTTTTTGTCCCCACTGTGGTGTTCTGTCTGTCCTTGTACTGTCCCCTCTATGTTATGGTCTAGGTGCCAAAATAAAGAATTACAAATTACAGTCCGCGAGATATTTTCGTTGGTTTTAAATCATTTTTGATTCCCGTTGGCGTGAGTCATGTTGTACATTGTTATATCTTTGTTGAGGGTCCTTCCCGGGCGGGTGGGCCATGTTTTGTTGAATCTTTTAATCGCAACACACTAGAGACATTCATACATTAGTCGATTCTCCCAGGAAGCAATTTTTCTTTGACATGTTAAGGGCCTGCTCCTTGTTTTCCTGAAATTGATGGTTGCAATTTTCGGCACAGAACAGTAAAAAACCAGCGTTGTGTTTATAATATGTCTCGCACTATGATGACGTATTTCTCCGTCTGCTTGACTGGCCCGTACAACGTACCTCAACGACTAACACTTCTTGCTGTTTGTGTTCACTATTTATCAGTAGTGGAACAGCCCACTCCTCACTTGAGGGCGTCTGTCACGACACCCCCTTCGAATTTTTTTTCTTTCACACAACATTATTTTTTCTTTAGAATGCCACAGGTAGTACCAGTCTACAGGTTTACCGGTAGCGCTAATAACACATAGCGGCCCGACTTAAATCCTTCACAACGTCTTATCATTGCCAGGATGGTGGAGATGGTACATCCCATGGCGATGCCGACGTCCAGGTCTATCCAGCTGGTTGTGTACTCCTTTGTTGAGAACCGGATCGAGGGAAAGAGACCATTAAACTGACTGTGGAAGGCCTCGAGACCATTGATTCGTGCGACCTTCCTGGCAAATACAAGGTCTCGTGCCTGCAATTCATGCTCATCCCCAAACTCCTCTGGCCACTGTTATTATACGACATTTGCTCGAGCTCAGTGGAAACATGGAAGCAAAAATCAACATGCTTACTTGGAAATGGCTTCGCGTCCTACCCAGTCTCACGAAAAACCCACTTTGCTACCGCCAGGCAATGCTGAAACCTCCGTTGAAGTAAATCCTGGAAGAGTATAAGGCAGGGAAAACGAGACTCCTCAGCATGCTTAAAGATTCAACAGACCTGATCGTGAGAGCTGTCCAAACCCATCTGAAAACAGGCATGAAGTAGATGGTGAAGGAAACTGTAGAGGTAGCTAAGAAGATCCTAAGGATGAGAGAGATCATTGGGCATACTCAGATCAACAGAAAAAGTCGCCTAGGATCCTCTAAAATGGAATATTGGTCGAAGACCAAAGGAAAAGCAAAGAGAGACTTGGTAATTCAAGAGATGAGGAAAGAGGAAGACAAAGGAAGTTTCCAGAAGGTAATCCAACAAAGTTAGCAGGGACAATTGACAACATGGGAAGCGTTCTCCAAAGAAGCTTGAGTTGGAACGACCTGTGGCACATGGCTCCATTGCGGATCAGCTTCTTTCTCAGATCAGTGTATGACCTCCTACCCTCAAATGCCAACCTGGTAAAATGGGGAAAATCTGAGGACCACTCCTGTGCGCCCTGCAACGGAAGACAGACAGTGGAGCACGTTCTCAGCTCTTGCAAACAGCCCTCACTCAAGAGAGATACAATTGGAGGCACAACCAAGTGCTCAAAGAGCTTACTGAAGCGGTCGCATTCAATACGACCAAGAGCAAAGGACAACGCACAGAACCCGAGACATTGTTTCATGCGGAATGAGACAAGAAAACTTGGCCAACTACAAACAACCCACACAGATCCTGCAGACAAGGCCTGTTGAGTGAATCAGACGATTGGGAGTCCGTTGCAGATACTCCAGAGTGGAACGACTACCCAGAGGACATCAACAAGACCGGCTCGAGACCCGACATAGTGCTCCACTCCCAGAATGTCAAAGAGATCCTCCTGATCGAACTCACCGTGCCTTACGAAATCAGGAGCGAAGATGCCCATGTCTACAAGAGAGAAAAGTACGCCTACTTGGCCAGAGACCTGAGGGACGCTGGATTACAAACCAAAGTCTCTGCAGTCGAGGTTGGCGTCAAGGGATTTGTAGGCTCACCTCGTACAGCCTCATGAAACAGCCATCCATCTCTAGAAGAAGCAGGACTAGTACCTTGAGGGCCATGGGTGAAGTGGCGAAGAAGGCCTCAAATTGGATCTGGTCTAGGAGGTGCATAGGCCAACTTCATATGGCTTAATTTGCCCCAATTTAAGCGAGTGTCAAATTGGCGTAGTCGTGTAGGCCTACGCCTCTGGAGCCGGCGATCCGGGTTCGAATCCCGCTGGGACTATGAAATAAAGAAGCAGCACATATGCTAGGACACAATAACCTCCTAAGCAGACCGAGTGCAGATATGAGTAGCATATAGAAATCTGTATTAGGGAAGAATAGGAAAATATTAGATCTATAAACCCTAAAATTCACTCCATAATAGCCCACAGGCATATGGCCTAGTGGTTAATAGCGCGGGCTACTAAACCCAATGGAGGGTATATTAACCGAATCGTTGTGTTAACAACAAACAAGATGAGGACAAATATCCGTCAAATGTAAATAATGTACATAATTCCTCAGCTCTTAAATATAGAACTGAACTGAAGAAGAAAATTAAAACCAGTGACAACTGAAAAGATCCTTTTCTTTTTATCATGATTGTTGCTCGTGGTGACAATTTATGAGACACTGTGGGATATCTCTTTATACTTGGTTTCAGGAACAGTTAGGTCGTATTCTTTTCAGGAGAAGTGGCATTAGATTTGCTGGACGATAGGATAGGATTGAATTATTTACGCGCAACTTCTGCATCAACAATTCTTTTGAGGGAAAAATATTTTGTCATCTTGGAAAATTAGACTAAATATTACGAAGCAGAATTTTGTAGATAGAATTTCGAAAAGGGCATATAGCCCATTCCGTACTGAAAATGGGAAGACGAATATTTCCGCAGAAGTCCTATAATATACGAAAAATAACAATAATAAATACATAAATAACGTAAGTTTAGATCGCACAGACAAATGTAAAGGAGAAGAAAAAAAGTCATTAAAAAAAATAGAAATAAGAAATGAAAATATTGTTATGGTTTTCAACAATGAGAGCAGCTCCGTCAAGTTTGAGAAAAGAAGACGACTGCTTCCTGAGTACACCAAAGTTTCTGTAATTGTGGCCCACCCAACTATTTTGTCGCCAACAAATAGCTGAAAGAAAATGAACGATGTAGTGTCAGAATATGCAAAGATGACTAAGTTTTACGTCTGCCTAGCCCTTTGTTGAATGTAAAACAATATCCAAACGAAACGTCGGGAGATATTGCAAAGGGATATAGATATAAAATAACTCAAAAATAACTGCGTTAGCTTCTCTGAAGTTTGAAATGAGAGACAACAGTATCTCTAACGAACGATGAAGGAAACGTCTGTTTACTCAAGAAAGGGTGTATGTCTGAGTTGAGCTTATAAATCGAAGAATCAAAGAAATGAAAGGCAATGAAAAGAAAAAAAGATAGCTACAACGCATATGCAGATATATCTACCATTTGATAGATTGGAAAGAATAATACACTTTAATGTTTCTGCATATATCTGGACAGCAAGATATAACAAAACTTAAGAATTCATAGATATGAAATTTTAAACACATTTTGACACTTCCTCAGTTTCATTATATAAAGATAATATTCTTTCACTAAACTTTTATAAATATCCTGTTTAAAATATTTATCCACCTATCATATTTGATATATTGTTGTAAAATAGTTTAATTTCTAAAGATACATTCTTTTACAGCTGATATATATTTCAATCATTTTACATCTTTATAATTATACTTATCGGAAGTCCGGATGTATTAAGACACATCATATATATATATATATATATATATATATATGTGTGTGTGTGTGTGTATGTATGTATATGTATATAGAAAATAAACTTTTCAAAAGAGTTTCATTTCAATCAATATGAATAAACATACATACATACATACATACATATTTACGTACACCCACACATATATTTGCATGTATATATATATATATATATATATATATATATATATATATATATATATATATATATATATATATATATATATATATATATATATATATATATATATATATATATATATATATACATATATATATATATATATATATATATATATATATATATATATATATATATATATATATATATGTATGTATGTATGTATGTTTGATTCTTCTACCTATTTGTTCTATTTGTTCATTTCAATGAAGCTAAATAGATGACACAGTCATCTATTTAATATCTGCGTGATGTTATTTTTAACATTTCTTTTCTAATTTCTAAATAGTGCTTTAAATTCACTTAAATTCCATTTCCCTTAATTCTTCCAAAACATTTCATTTTAGTTATTTCGGATATAATAATTCATATTAAATAGACAAAAGAACAACGTGGCCAATTACCTACTCATCATTTGTTCGATAGAAAATTAGCTAAACTAAAAGTTAAATATGTATTCCTCTTTTATGTCAAATATCTCGTCTTCTTAAATATCTTTCACATTCCTCTTCAGCACTCGCCAAATATCTATCTTGACTTCGTCTCTCCCACTGCATATATATATATATATATATATATATATATATATATATATATATATATATATATATATATATATATATATATATATAGAGAGAGAGAGAGAGAGAGAGAGAGAGAGATGCGTATGGTTTTTATACGGTTCCGTGTTTTACAATCTTGTAAATAATGGTAATGGTATTTTTATATAAGCTTAAAGGGATCACCGTGAAACGACTAAAAAAAAGTAGTCTCATAAAGGAACATATAAGCCCTTGACAATAAAAGGGGCTTTCCTATCTGCGTGGGACGCTAACCCACATCACTTTGTAAACACAACTAAGTGTGTTACCTTTACACCAGCAAGTTAGCCTCTCCGTTTCTGTCAAATTTAAGAACTATTAGACTATTATCAAATTATTTTCCTTACTCATTGCACGGCTATCACAATAAGCTTTAAGTTTATATATAAAAAAAATAAAAATTATCATTATTTACAGATTTGTAAAACGCGGCACCGTACATATAAAAAAATAACCATTCGCACCGAAAGCATATAGAAAAATTGCATACGTAAAAACAGAAACGGGAGGCTAATTCGCTAGTGTAAAGGTAACACACTTAGTCGCGTTAAAAAGGCATGTGGGTTCGAGTCCAACGCGATAGGAAAGCCTTCTTTTTTTTTCTGTCGAGGGCTTATATGTCCCTTTATTGGACTATCTTCCATAGTCATTGCACGGCGATTGTCATAAACTTTCAGCTTATACAAAAATACCATTTCCCCTGTTCGAAGGTTATAAAGGACACAAGTTTCGTGTGTCACATAGCTAGCTAGAGGCGATGGCTTCTTGGAGCTAATTCACGGCAGCTTTCGTCCTAATTTTGGGACTGGCATGTTGGCTTGGCGATAACTATTAATTTCCAGTACCGCTGCCGTAGTCTCCTTTAGAGAGACTTAGAAATATTAATAACTCTATTTCTGAAAACCAGTTGATAGATTCCACTGAAATTAGATAAATAACCTTCGAACAGATAGTCAACAGCGCCGCCTGGCTGGGGCTTGGCTGCTCTGCATTGACAAGGGGCAGCACCCTGAAACTAGTCTGCAGATGCCAAACCAGCAGGGGGACACTGCTGACCTCCCCTGTTCGAAGGTTATAAAGGACACAGGTTTCGTGTGTCACATAGCTAGCTAGAGGCGATGGCTTCTTGGAGCTAATTCACGGCAGCTTTCGTCCTAATTTTGGGACTGCCATGTTGGCTTGGCGATAACTATTAATTTCCAGTACCGCTGCCGTAGTCTCCTTTAGAGAGACTTAGAAATATTAATAACTCTCTCTCTCTCTCTCTCTCTCTCTCTATATATATATATATATATATATATATATATATATATATATATATATGTGTGTGTGTGTGTGTGTGTGTGTGTGTGTGTGTATTATTCATATACTGTATATTCAACTTATATATTTATAAGTTATCTCTCTCTCTCTCTCTCTCTCTCTCTCTCTGTATATATATATATATATATATATATATATATATATATATATATATATATATATATATATATATATATATATATATATATATATAGATATATAGATAGATGTAAATGTATATATACATGTTTATATATATATATATATATATATATATATATTTATATATATACATATACATATATGTATATATATATACATATATATATTCATATATATATACACACATATATACATATATATGTGTGTCTATATATATATATATATATATATATATTATTTTGCTTAAAAGAGTTCCAACATATATATATATATATATATATATATATATATATATATATATGCATATATATATATATATATATATATATATATATATATATATATATATATATATATATGTGTGTACGAGTATGTGTGCGTATGTGAAGACGCACAACTCAGTGGTTAGAGCGTCAGGCTCACATTCAATCATGAAGTGAGTTCGATTCCCAGACCGAGCTAGGTGTCTTTTTTTCTTGAGCGATAAATTTATATCTCGTTGCTCCAGTTTATTTAACTGTAGAAATGAGGTGTAAATTGACGGGGGCCAAGTTCTTTGCCTTTTCCTTAGATAACATCAGCCGAATAGAGAGGGGAGGTATGGTATGCATGAGTCACAGCTGGCCTTCCATAATCAAACTTCCAAATGGCAGCAACAGTATCAGTGACAACATCGGCAGCATTAGTAACAACAGAAACAGGTGCCTTACCGCCAGCACACCCAGTGGTCGTAACATTACCGACACAACAACTACTTCCACCGGCACCACCTCGAACACTAGCATCCCCAGCACCAACATCAGCAGCCCCTGTACCAACACCAGCATCTCCAGCTCCAATATCATCATCATCACCAGCAGCAGCAGGAACAATGGCAATAGCAACAATAATAGGTACAGCACCAACATCACGCGTCCACGGAAATATATTGGTTGTACCAGAAATTCATTCAAGAAACGTTTTTCCAAACATTGATCCTCCTCCAGAGTCCCGGAAAGGAGATATGTAACACTGCTGGCCAGCCACGTTTGGCAACCAAAAGACGGCGGAGTTCCACACTAGATCTCATGGAAAATTCTCGAAAACTCTTATATTAACGGGGCGAAACACTGCAAGCTATATAGAGCTGTAGAGCAGAACGCATATATGCATGTATATATATATATATATATATATATATATATATATATATATATATATATATATGTAATATCATTTATTATAAATATATTATATATATATATATATATATATATATATATATATATATATATATATATATATATAATATCATTTATCATAAATATATTATATATCATTTGTTATATATATAAAATAGTTACATATATACATGTGTGTGTGTGCATTTTGATCGATTCCCGAATGAGTTAACACGAGATCTCGCGGCAATGTAAAGTTTATATAATCAAAGTATCCTTGGCCTGAAGCGGTCTATCCCTTATTTGGATAATTTACTACTTCCGACGTTCCGATAGCTCTGAAGCATGTGTAGCCTGGATTTTGTTTACTCCGTTCCCTAATTTTTGTATATATATATATATATAATTAATATAAACAGCAATTTGCAATTGTTCACCTAAAGGGAAAATTACAATTGTTACTAAATTTGATTAGGGTGTTAGTAAGCACTTACGTTGCTAGAAAAAATAACTAAACCGCTCTAATACTATATTTAACGCACATGAGTGAACAGATATACACTATCAAGGATCATAATTGTCCGAAAAGTGGCGATCTACAATTCTTAATACTGTCGTTAGTTTCGGCAATTTCGGTTGCCTCATCAGTTAAGCCCATTCCATTGTACGACTCTTTTCGGACTACCTTCGCCATTAGTATTTATATTTTCGTTTTGGATAAAGTATGTATACTTTATCCAATAATTTGGATAATTTAGCGATTCGCTAATGTGTATATATAAAATTAATATAAATAGCAGTTTGAAATGTTTCACCAAAAAGGAGAATTATAACTGTCACTAAATGTGATTAGGGTGATAACAGCATTAGAGCAGTTTAGCTCCTTAACTCTTCTATAAATGTAGGTGTTTCCTCACACCTCAGTCACATTTAGTGACAATTAAATATGTATATATATATATATATATATATATATATATATATATATATATATATATATATATATATATATATAATACAAAGAATACATATACATGTATACACACATGTATGTACATACTTACATCTACATGTGTATATATGTGCATATCAGGGTACAGGACGTTAGAACAATGAACTACAGACGACGGAACGAACACATAGGAACGGAAAACCACTTGGAATATCCCTTCATCAGCTGTCTCTATTCTAACTAGAGACAGCTGATGAAGGGATATTCCAAGTGGCTTTCCGTTCCTATGTGTTCGTTCCGTTGTCTGTAGTTCATTGTTCTAACGTCCTGTACCCTGATATGCATATATATACACATGTAGATGTAAGTATGTACATATATGTGTGTATACATGTATATGTATTCTTTGTATTATTACATTATTGAACGCACACGTCCTTTTTTGCAAGTAAGTCTACATTATTATATATATATATATATATATATATATATATATATATATATATATATATATATATATATAATTCTATTTCATATTATTATATTATTTATGATAATCGATTGGAATTTGTATATACATGGATATAAATGGAATTGTAAATATTTGTTAATCTTTATGCTATTTCTATCAAAATAGCAATTTTTCAATACATCTATGTGTAACTGCATATATTTGTGTGTTTGTGTGTATACATGTATACGTCTATATGCACTCGTTTGTCCGGTGTAGTGAATATATTATGGGAAGTAACCTGTGTGTACCTTAATTCTGAGACAGTTGTCAGAGCAAAATGAAGATATTAGACCAGTTAGTGGAAGGTTTTGGTAATAAGTTACGTTTTCATTTCTTCTCTTTCAGTTGTCGACGTTTTATTGTCTTCCAACGTCTCCTGTCCCTCAAACAACATACCATTTTAATGGGTTTTATTCTGTTTAGAACCACCTTTTAAGATTACTAAATAACTACTTCTTTATTAGCACTTTCGTCCGTTAACAGAACTCCTCACTTTGGCTCTAGACTTTGTCTTGAAGAGTTCGGTTAACGAACGAAAATGCTAATAAAGGATTATCTAAAATTCTTACTGTCTCCTGTTTCTCAAAATATATATATATATATATATACATATACATATATATATATATATATATATATATATATATATATATATATATATATATATATATATATATATATATATATATATATATATATATATACATACATACATACATATATATATATATATATATATATATATATATATATATATATATATATATATATATATATATATATATATAATTATATGGATATAATTGCTGATAAACAAGACTAGAAGTAGACGCCAAATATTTATATAATTATATATTAGTATTAATTGTCCCTTCATGGTTTTCATTACACGCTGGCTACTTGATAAAATCTTTAAAATGATTTTATCCCTCACTCTTAATTATTCACCATGCTAGATCGCTAACCACTAAGCTTTTTTCTATTTTTTATCCGTGTTTATTTCTATCGAAGAGCGTAGGCTCGAAACGTAAAAGGTCTTTCTCACTTCCCGAGCGTTAAACTAATTGATCTGTTTGTTGTTTACATACCCGTCTTCGTCTTTTTTTTTTGTAAATTCTCACTATACATACATATATATATATATATATATATATATATATATTAACGCTATAATATCAATATAGCAGATTCCTTTTTTATTTTAAGTTTAAATTTTCTGTTTCTCTTGCATTCTCCACGTCTGGATTTGCAAGAGAAGATGGTAGCACATGATTCATGAACATATATTTCCGCTATTTATAGGTATTTAAGACATTGCCTTTTAGAAGTAAGTTCTGTTGGAACTGTTTACAGAGTGTATATTATATGTACTAGAGAAAGAATGAGAAGAAAGAAATAACAATACATGAAGTAAACCAGGAACTTAAAATTGTTTCGGTAGAGAGAAGAAATTCATTGTTTATGTATTTTTGCGTTTTCTTTTATCTTCACATCATTGTTAGTATATTGCATTGGGTTTGAAATGTTCCTGAAACACCAAATTTTATTATAAATTGTAGTGTGAAAGTACGTTGAAACAAGAAGGATTGTTAAAGCATTTATTGCTTCCAGACGGTACAGATGTGCAGGTTTTGGAATATTTAATTTAAAACTTATCAACGGCAACTTGTGAAAGCAATGAGTGTTTTATACATTATTAGACACTGCAGAGAAATGCAATAATTCATTTAAGCATAAATACATACTGTACACATATGTGTCTATCAGCATTTATCTCTGTATATGTAACTTTCTATCTTCATATGTATACGAACCTATGTATGCATATATATATACTTATAATATATCTATGTGTGTGTGCGTGAACATGTAGATATATATATGTATATTTTCTCTCTCTCTCTCCCTATATATATATATATATATATATATATATGCATTTATATACAAATATATATGTGTACACACACACACACACACATATATATATATATATATATATATATATATATATATATATATATATATATATATATATATATATATATATATAAAATCAGTTTCAGCTGAAAGCTGTGGCTATGCTGGGGCACCGCCCATTTGCTGCACTGTTATCACTGAGAGCCTCCTCTGATATGTGACATTTGGTGAAGAAGGTAGATTGATGTCACTGCCCTCATTTGCGCTTCCTGCCCTGTGGTAGGTTCACCTGGAACTCTCGACACAAAGAGATCCGGTTTTGATTTGAAAATACCTACATCCACTCAGCGTAGGTCCCTCAGGTTCTTTGGGAAAATATTATGCATATATATATATGCATATCACATATATCTGTGTATCCATTTTACATCAGTATACCTACGTTACCGCTTACTTAGACTCCTCTCTCTATATAATTAATATTCACTCTAGATCAATGAAATAATAAACACAAGGCTATATACAGAAATTTATGTACACTCTTGCATGCTCTCATTCAATATAAGACATACATATATATGCTTGCTTGTAAATGTATAAGCATATATATAGAGATAAAGAATGGGACAGCGGTATGTGAGTGTATCCGAGTCTATATATATATATATATATATATATATATATATATATATATATATATACATACATGTATTAATGATTGTTTTATGTTGTCATAATATAAAGCAATTTTACATTAAGTTGTTGGGTTACTATATACTTTTTGGGGATGCAAATCTATTTTTCTTAATCGAGAATATTGAGATTAATTTCGTTGTGTCGGCCAGCAAAAGTATTTTTTTACTTTGCTAGCTGAAACTGCGAATTCACTGTCATTAATAGTTTTATTTAAGAATTATATGTGTGTGTATGTGTGTGTTTGTGTGTGAGTATACATTTAGTTCAAGTACGAATATAAGAACTTATAAAAATATAAACTTACGCATTTGAAGAAATTTATATGCATATGTTGATACTTGCTTGTATCTCTGCTACGTGTCTGTTTATGAGTGTGTGTTGCAGAAGCATTGATAATAATATTTTCGAAAAAATATATTATTTTTCAAGCGTTATTATTTATTTTAACCTGATATTACAAGGCATTTTAAATATAATTATTTTCGTCCCTTACCGAATTATCCATTGCTGTATGTGTATGAATACTACTGCGTGTACGTATATTTACATATAAGCACTCGTACACACACATAAACACACATGTACACATTCACAAATATGTGTGTGTATCTTTGCTCATGTATATGTGTGTGACTTTGTATCTTTCTGTATGCGTTTGTGTGTGTGTATATATGTAAGTATAGGCCTGTATGTTAGTAGATAATTATCAATATTGTTTCGGGTGTAATAGCAGTATATTTAACTATTCGCCTCTTCAACGGGAACCATTCTAACTATATCTGGCAGCAATAATTATAGTGAAAAAATACAAAATCTTCCAACTCTTTACTGTAGAGGAAAACGTTAGTTATATGGGTTGTTAACGAACAATATATCTAAATATCAAAACGTAAAAATAATTTAACTCGTAACAAAAAACATACACACACTCACACAATCATTTCATTATATGAATCTGAAATGCTCTCGGAAACTGAATTTTACATAATTGAATATGAAATGACTTCTTGGATGAAGTTGGAGGCGATATGCTAACGGGTTTTGTAGCGAACAAGTTGAACGTCATTATTGATGTGGATATTATTTTTTTTTAAATTTAGAATTTATTCAACCGATACTAGAATCTCCAGCCAGAAGGGATCAATTATTCAGTCAAGCACTGGATAGTACGGCAGTGTATTAGCGTAATAAATATAATATAATCTCGTATAACATATGTTGTATGTGTGTGTGTGTGGGTGTGGGTGTGTGTGTGTGTGTGTGTGTGTGTGTGCGTGTGTGTGTGTGTGTATGTGTGCATGCTTATATATACACCTGTATACATATGCGTATGCGCATGATGGACAGGTGGTTCTAAATAGCACCAAATCATATATAAAAATAGTTGTACAGGAATAAGTAGAAAACTATAGAAATTGAGCAGAAAAGGAAAATCGGTAAAGTGAAATTTTATAGTAATTCTTCATAGATAGATATATACACTGAAAGTTCATACTCTGATATCATAGTTAAACAGAAAAATTCGATTACTACCTCACAGAGGTTTATCCAGGATGGGTAGATAAAAATGCTGCTACTTCATACTCGAACCACACAAATATCAAAGTGGGGGATGCGGAAATCCCTTTACAGCCGTTTCTGGAGTTTGGGTTCCCGACAGTAAAGTAACATGCAGTGTATGTAATGATATGCATGAAGTATACATGGTAGTGGATGTATATGAAATAACATCATTAAAATATATGAGCAGGTCGCTGCATCTTCTGAATAAGAACGGTAGAGTATAAAGTTCACTAAAATACAAAATTTTAGGCTTAGACATTTTAGGATATAAACCTATGAATGAAGAATAACTTTGACCACTTGCTTTTCAGATTTTCGTATTATTTTCTCTGCTTATTTTATACTAACTTCTGCATAACTTTTTTTTTTTTGATACCATTTATAAAGGCTTGCACATCTTTTATTTTATTCTGACTCCTTGCTTATTGCGAAATGTTCTTTGCCTTGACACCATCGCTATTGGTGTCTTGATATCTGGTACGCTCCGAGGAATTGCTGTTTTTATCTGTTACACGCCTTTTTACACGTGTGTGCATGCGATTTTGAGTATATATATATATATATATATAGCTAGCTAGCTAGCTAGATAAATAGATAGATAGATAGATAGATAGATAGATAGATAGATAGATAGATAGATAGATAGATAGATAGATAGATAGATAGATAGATAAATTGTGGATTCGAATAAGTTTGTTCAGATGTTCTGGTTTAATTCTTATTAGAATCTAGCAGGGAGAATTTCTCTTTGAATATAGAAAAAGAAAACACACATAATTGTTTGCATAATACAGAACAAGACTGAATGTAATCCCCATAATTCTTGATATTCTGTCATTGAAGGTATAACATATGGCACTTAGAAATGCCTTTAATAGAAAGTATTGACACAAGCTATAGATATATTCGGTAGAACAGAATATACCTGAAAACATACTAAATTGCACACATAATTCATAAATGGAACTAGCTGCTTGGAGCTTTTGATTTTGTATGCATATCTCCTCTAACAACTATACGCCCCAATTCATTTATAACATTTACAATACTATAGGGTAAATATATTATATATACAAAGATATTTGGACGAATATATTGTATATACATGTACAATAGGTCACGCACTATGTTTAAAACTTATGTAGATGTGGGCGGATAACAAGGGCATTCAGTCACTAGTGAAATCCTAATAGAGATTGAAACTTGTCTAGCAAATTCTTCCCGTTCTGTCAATGACAATGTTAGTATGTAGAAACAGGATGTATATATTTAGCTCATATGGACATCTTGGGTGAATTCTACAGTTATACATTTAAATATACAGCCATACTTTGTAGTACAGATTAACATCGAACCATTGTGACGAGATATAAACGCATTTACACGCTTGTTACAAATACATACATACATGTGTGTGTAAAGTGTGTGTGTGTGCGTTTATGTATAAGTATGTATGTACCTGTGTTTGTATGAATGCATGTGTATGCATGTGATGGATGATATTTATATTTGTATATATGTGCATATATGTATATGTATATATATATATATATATATATATATATATATATATATATATATATATATATATATATATATATATATATATATATATATATATATATATATATATATATATATACATATATATATATATATATATATATATATATATATATATATATATATATATATATATATATATATATATATATACACACATACATATATATATGTGTGTGTGCGTGTGTGTTTATGTGTGTCTGTAATTATTCCTTATTATGTTATCACGTTCTCAATTTTGAAGTTAAATCGCTAATTTAATCCGCAGTCCTTTGAACATATA
>NC_142928.1:32348179-32353179 GCF_046866305.1 Octopus bimaculoides
ACAAGGATGTGATTAAATGTAACATGAGTTTGAACATTGATACTCACAACTGGATCACAGCAACTCAGGATGGAAGTAGTGAAGTGAGATCCTCTTATGATGCTATGAAATGTGACTTTGCATATGAACAAAATAAAGTTCAACATTTGTTTGATTAGTGTATTAACAAGATGTGCCTTTTATTTGCTCCTCAAATACAAATCTCTTATAAGACTATCGGTTCTATGAGTCACTATATGATATAAAAGAAGTACGTAATACTGGGATGGCAAATCCTAACTGAAATATTCTAGATTTCTGTGTCAGTATAATATAATACACTTAATCAACAGTCATGGATAGCAACTGGCTGGCTCAAAAGCGTAGAAGTAATGTAGAGCCTTCAGTAAATAGAATAGGGTAAAATGGAGAATTAAGCGAAGTGTGTACATTCTGAATGGTGAATGTTGTCATTTTGTAAGGATATTTCTGTACAATTTGTCATCGATATATGTTATATGCTATGGAATGCATATTGTTCAGAAAGCTTACAACCTACAGCTAATACCAATTAATCATTATTCATTTTAGCTTCTCAAACTCTCCAGCCTTTCTCCTCACTTTAGTGCTAGCGATATTGCAACAATGGATGCTGAAACTACATTTACAAACATATTATAAAGATTACATATATTTATTTCAACAATCCTAAACCTTTATACGAGCAATGGCTGGAGAGGTCACTGCCGAATATATGGAAAACTATATTCGTAAATATATTTTTTGCTATTTATTCTATGAGTATTGACAAAGTATATATCATTACCTTCTTCAATATCTGATTAATGATATTCGTCCATTT
This sequence comes from Octopus bimaculoides, assembly GCF_046866305.1. Taxonomy (NCBI): domain Eukaryota; kingdom Metazoa; phylum Mollusca; class Cephalopoda; order Octopoda; family Octopodidae; genus Octopus; species Octopus bimaculoides. The sequence continues at coordinate 32,349,021 of NC_142928.1, forward strand.
TATGGAGATTGTAGCTGTTTGAATTATGTGTTTACTAACACCTTGGATATTCCCATTGGAATAAATATTTTCGCAATCTCATTTATAAAATAACCTGCCTTAGAGCAACAGAGTTGTAAATTGTATCATCTACAAAGAATAGAAGTTATCAAGACATTAACTCGACATCTTCACTAGGTCTTGAGTCAAGAATCGCTTCAGGTTTTATATAAGGAAAAAGTCAGATTATGCAGTCACATATGCATGCAGAAATGTTGTAAGTTGCTCTGTTTACGTAGAAACATATTGAAAAGATGCATTGTATATTGTATATTTTCTTCAAAACATGATATCATACAATAATGGAATTAGCTTATACCCCTGTAAATTGCGACTACTATGTCAAGAGCAGCAGTAGCAGCGGTGGTAGTAGTAGTAGTAGCAGGACTAATATTAGAGGTAGTCTGCTCGTATTTCAGAACGGGTAGCAGTTTGTTGAAACAACACCAATGCTGGTGTTGTTAATCATTTGTTTACAATGATCTTTGTTATTCTCTCATTGGTTTTCACGAGCTTTCGATTAGTTCATGTCCTTACTAATATCTGGGAAACGGTGTGCATTCATTAATTATTGACGCACGAAACAGGTTCTTTGGCTAATGCAGATGTATTATAGAGTACAGTATATTACAGTTGTACACGTTTTACCCGATACTACAGTGTGTAATTGAATATATTGAATGAATATATGCAATTGTCTTCACCAGCATTTCTAAAGCTTTTTGTTTTACGTCCATTTGCTACTATACAAAAATAGTTGGCCCATCTATTAACTCCATCAATGTCACTATGTATTAAATAACAATACAGTTTGCCCAACAACTCATTTATTTCAGAAATATTTGTCGCACTAACAAGTAATACGATACATCATTCCACGTTTTAAGCAATATGTAATTCTTAAATTAGTGATTTAAATCTTTTGTGTTGCTATGCAACCTTATCTTAGTTGGGGTAACGAAAATTTTACTTCAATTCCCTTTCCTCGTTGTAGCTGTTACCGGCGGTCGAGTCAGTTGTCTTGCTTCAAACAGCTTACAACGAACAAAGGCACGCGAAACGAGCAGAATAGTGTAATATGCTGAATTCGGACTGGTCTGAAATAAAGTCATTTTAAATCATAGAAGTTACACGTTCACATTCGAATCTCATGCAGAAAGGAGTCAAATATCACATTACGGTGCATTTTTGCGACTGCAGAATAGTTTATAATTAAGATATATTAGTATGTCAGCAGGGCTTTCTCATTAAGAGGAAATAATTCGATTTGAAATATAATCCATCCAATGTACAATTACTGCTAAATCCATTTGTTATTCAAAGAAGAAGACGAAACTGTATTCTCTTTCTCGTCTTCGTCGTCTCCTTTTTCCTCCAGCTCTTGTTACACATTTTCTTCTTTTTCTTTATCCACACTTTTTCTAGCAGTTCTCTTTAAGTACATCCAGACATTTTAAACTCTAATGCAGAAGTACTTTCGAAATTTACAGGTTAGTCCACTTCTGGGTATAACATCAAAAAAGCCTTAAATTATAGAATTTGATTTTCTTATTACTGGGAGATTTCTTCTCCACATTTTTCTCTTTTTATTTCTCGTCATTTATTTTACTTTGTGTACACTTCATTTGTATCTTCGCCGATGAAGGTTTCAGATAATATTTTCTGTCCCCACTTATAATCTAATTCCATCTTATTAGTTACGACTCTAACATTTTCACACTTGTCTGAAAGTACACTCGTGCCCTGTCTGTGGTCGCAGGATGGGTACATAAGAGATATACTTGTCAATAGACTAAATAGCTCTATTCTCAAAATTTGTATTTGATGACAGAGATGAGCCCTCGGGAGCTCGATATTTGGTGACCTTAGTATGCAAATAGTCAGTTTGTTTCTTGCCACTTGTAAATGTACCTAGAACTGAGAGCCTTTTGTTAGAGTGTTTAGATGGTTACACTTTGATCGCATGTACTGCTCTTTCACTCAATAATAATAATAATAATAATAATAATAATAATAATAATAATAATAATAATAATAAGTTAATCAATTTCTTGATGAGAATGGTATGCCCGAACAGAAAGGTTGTAGAAGGTACCAAAGATCAATTATTGATAGCCAAAATGTTAATCCAAGATTGTAAACGAATGAGAACAAATTTGGGAAATGACCTGGATTGACTATCGCAAAGCTTATGATAAGATTCCACATTCGTGGATCATCGAGTGAAATAGATCTGTTTAGAATTGCGAGAAATGTAACGTGTTTCCTGAAGAGAAGGACCAAGGGATGGAAAATTGAGCTAACATCTAACGGAAAAAGCTTGGGCAGCCTGGGTATCAGAAGAGAGATTCTCCAGGGTGATCACCTATCTCCGTTGCTCTTTGTTCTTTGCATGATACCTCTGACTTTGGAACTTAAGAAAATGGACCTAGATTACGAACTCAAGGAAAAATCCCAAGCAATCAGCCACGGCCTCTTCCTGGATGATTTGAAACTGCATGGCAAAGATGAGACTCAAGTGAATTCCTTCGTGAACACGGTCTACTGAGTTATTACTGATATTAGAATGGAATTTGGACTAATGAAGAGCAGAATAATCTACCTAAAAAGAAGCAAGGTACAGTCCCTAGCAGGGATAAAATTATCGTACAGAAACCTGATTAAACAAACAGAAATAGAAGGATACAAATGCTTTGGTGTACTAGGGTTCAACGAGATAATTGAGAAGGAAATGAAAGAGCAACTGAGGATAGGGTATTTCTGAAGACTGAGGTCGGTGTTGCGCTCAAAATTAACTGGATGGAATGAAATCCAAACAGTTAATACGTAGGCGATAGCATCGCTTCGGTATGGAGCAGGAATTATAAAATGGCAAAAGAAAGAAGGGAAGAAAATGGATATCAAGACTAAAAAAGTGTTGACAGTACACGGAGCCTTCTATCCTAAGAGTGATACCGATATGTTCTACTTGTCCAGAAGAAAGGGTGGGAGAGGTTTAATCAGTTTCCAGGACTGTATCGAAGCAGAAGAAAACAGCCTAGGGTGATATCTAAAAAATGCCGTGGCGCGACTGCTGAAACACACGAAGAAAGCTGGTGTCAACAACACTGAAAAGTGTGTAACTAAAGAAAAATTTAAAGAAGAAATGAACAAAACGAAAAAAGAAAAGGCATGGAAGGAAAAGAAAATATACGGTCAGTTTGCAAGAAACGTGAGCGCCAAGGCAGATACAGAGGACTGGTATCTATGGAGGAAGAGATAGAGATAGAAGCATTCTTATCCGTAGCTCAGGAACAAGCGTTAATGATCAAATATATGAAGTGCAGAATTGACAACACTACCGATAGCGGCAAATGCAGAATGTGTGGTGAGAGGGGTGAAGCGGTATGGCACATCGTTAGCAAATGGACAAAATTAGGCAATATCAACACTAGTTAACATGTTGGCATTATAAAATGAAAATTGCTGACAAATGGTATAAGCGCCACACTGCGGCTGTAACTGAGGGAAAAATGTAACGATTTTTGTGGACTTTCCAGTAAATGCAGACAGAAAATATATACAGATACACACACACACAAAGCTAATAAACCAGATATTGTTGGGAAAGACCAAAACAGTAAAATGCATACTAACTCGGAAAAGGAATTTGATAAGCTCAGAAAATATAAAGATTTGCTGGTTGAAATTGGGAAAAGATGGTACCTCAAAACGTTAACAAAACTAATGATTGTAGGAGCACTTGGAATGATCAAAAGAGTAACTGAAAATTATTTGAATATGATCCTGGCTTACCATCAATGCTAAAAGTGCAAAAGATTATTTTAACTGATATGTCACACGTATCGAGAAGGGCATTGTCACTGTGAATTTTCTTCCTTTTTTCCCCTTTATTTTCTATTTTTATTTTTAAAAAAATTATTTTATATTATACTTTTTTCTTTCTCTCTCTCTTTCTTTCTTTCTATCTTTCTTCCTTCCTTTTTTCTGTCACATAACTTAACTCTGTGAATAAGCAATCTGTTGTTTTTATTTTAATGGCCTAGCAATATATACAGTTAGTGTTTTTCCCTAGGTGTCGGGAAGACACTCGTCGAGAAATGGAAACAGAAATGAAAGA